>NC_091336.1:16638755-16673755 GCF_038502225.1 Cherax quadricarinatus
TTCCCCGGGCAGATGCAGACTAACCACAAAAGAAATTAAGGTGATGGCAGTGCTTTTTTTGTTTTTTGCCAGGTGAAATTGGAATGCATCTTGTGATGCAGGTATATATATATATATATATATATATATATATATATATATATATATATATATATATATATATATATATATATATATATATATATATATATATATATATATATGTATATATATATGTCGTGCCGAATATGTAAAACTGGTCAATTAGCAAGAACTCATTTAAAATTCAGTCCTTTCTAAAATTTTCTCTTATATATTTAAAGATATACATTTTTTCATTTATGTTAATATAAAAATTAATAATTTTGTACCAAAAGAACCTTAGGAAACTTGTCTGACCTTGTTATAGCAAACGCAATTTAATTTAGCCTAATCCGATTAAATATATTTTATGTAAGTTTATAATAATTTAATAATAAACAAACACAATGAA
The DNA here is from genome assembly GCF_038502225.1 of Cherax quadricarinatus. NCBI lineage: Eukaryota > Metazoa > Arthropoda > Malacostraca > Decapoda > Parastacidae > Cherax > Cherax quadricarinatus. The sequence goes on from NC_091336.1 coordinate 16,639,228, forward strand.
ATATATTTTTTAGTTAGGTTCAAAATGATTTTGCGAAATTATTGCACACACAAATTTTCGCTTGCCCTATTCGGCAAGAAGTGCGTTGCTAGTTCAGCCAAAATCGCAAGTTTTACTTATTCGGCAAGACATATATATTTTTTTTATTTTTTATTAACATATTGGCCGTTTCCCACCAAGGCAGGGTGGCCCAAAAAAGAAAAACTCTCATCATCATTCACTCCATCACTGTCTTGCCAGACGCGCGCTTACACTACAGTTATAAAACTGCAACATTAACACCCTTCCTTCAGAGTGCAGACACTGTATTTCCCATCTCCAGGACTCAAGTCCAGCCTGCCGGTTTCCCTGAATACCTTCATAAATGTTACCTTGCTCACACTCCAACAGCACGTCAAGTATTAAAGACCATTTGTCTCCATTTGCTCCTGTCTAGCACGCTCACACACGCTCGCTAGAAGTTCATACACAAAACCTCCTTTACCCCCTCCCTCCAACCTTTCCTAGGCCTACCCCTACCCTACCTTCCCTCAACTACACATTTATACACTATCGAAGTCATTCTATTTCGTTCCATCCTCTTTACATGTCCAAACCACTTTCCAAATCACTTTTAATTTCCTTCTTTCACATACCCTACCAAACTCATCAACTAACCTCTACAACTTCTTTTCAGAATCTTCCAAAAGCACAGTGTCATCAGAAAAGAGCAACTGCAACAACTCCTATTTCGTGTTAGATTCTTTATCTTTTAACCCCATACCTCTTGCCAACACCCGAGCATTCACTTCTCTTACAACCACATCTATAAATATGTTGAACAACCATGGTGACATAACACATCCCTGTCTAAGGCATGACCTGGTCAATGGAACTTTTGGTTATCTATCTGACCGAGAGCTACTCGCTTACCGTGATGTCCCGTAACAAAAAATTCGACAGGATCTAAAATCTCGTTTTTTTTTTTAAGCCTAGAGAGGTCTTTACAATTCAATAAAATTAGGTATACTCGCAGATACATGATAATATACACTTGGAAAATCCTAGAGGGATTAGTACCAAACTTGCACACGAAAATCACTCCCTATGAAAGCAAAAGACTCGGCAGGAGATGCAACATTCCCCCAATGAGAAGCAGGGGCGCCACGAGTACACTGAGAGACAACACAATGAGTGTCCGGGGCCCAAGACTGTTAAACTACCTCCCAGTATACATAAGGGGGATTACCAATAGACCCCTGGCTGTCTTCAAGAAGGCAGTGGACAGGCACCTAAAGTCAGTACCTGACCAGCCAGGCTATGTTTCGTACGTCAGTTTGCGTGCGGCCAGCAGTAACAGCCTGGTTGATCAAACCCTGATCCACCATGAGGCCTGGTCTCAGACCGAGCCGCGGGGGCGTTGACCCCCGAAACCCTCTCCAGGTATACTTCAGGGTGCAAGTATTCAATATGATGACGCTTTTATCAAATAAAATTAAGTAACCTACTTGATACAATGGTTACCAAGTGGAAACAAAGCTGGCTGTTTCTTATCATATTTCAACACACAGGATGGGTTTTTTACACACAATAATGAAATGTAGCCTGACCCTGAATATTCGGCTCATAGCCGAAAGGACCCGATTTCGATTTTCGCGCCCAGGGAAAATTATGGGAAAGTTTATGCTATCTCTGCTTACCTAACAGTAAAAATAGGTACTAGGCGTTAGTCTACTGTTGTAGATTGTATCCTGAGAAAATGCTGCTATGCATATTTGTTAGAGACCGCAGTCTATTTATCACACCATACACCACGGTCTAGCTGAAGGTGGTAACTGGATGCTCTCCTTTTTATATTTTGTGCCCCTCACACCATCTTCCCTTTATTTTTCCTGTCCATCCCTTCTCCATCTTTCTTTACAAGCGCTACTAGCATTACCTCCTGCCTCTCCTTCCACACTTCCTCAAATATGTTCCGCTTCAACAACTCTACCATTATCTTCACTTTCACCTCCTCCTCCGTCATTAACAATTATTTCCCTGTTTCCCCTGCTTCTTTACTGACGTCAAAGGTAGCAGGGTCAGGGGACTCCCCCTTGAAGCCAGAGGTTAGGAAGGGGGGGTTGAAGGAGAGCTAGGAGAGGGGTGGTGATGGAGAGATAGGTTGAAGGATGGGTGGGGGTGAAGGTGAGGTACGGATGGTGAGTTGGTAAGATGTGACGGAGTGAACATTCAAAATTAACTTAACCTAACTTAACCTATTTGAAAAATGAACTCGGTGAAGCCACACATATCAGCCAGTCACAGAGTTGCAACTAGCACATCATACACCTCAGTCAGGGCTACAACAAGCACATCATACACCTCAGTCAGGGCTACAACCAGCACATCATACACCTCAGCCAAGGCTAAAACCAGTACATCATACACCTCAGTCAGGGCTACAACCAGCACATCATACACCTCAGTCAGGGCTACAACCAGCACATCATACACCTCAGTCAGGGCTACAACCAGCACATCATACACCTCAGTCAGGGCTACAACCAGTACATCATACACCTCAGTCAGGGCTACAACCAGCACATCATACACCTCAGCCAGGGCTACAACCAGCACATCATACACCTCAGTCAGGGCTACAACCAGCACATCATACACCTCAGTCAGGGCTACAACCAGCACATCATACACCTCAGTCAGGGCTACAACCAGCACATCATACACCTCAGTCAGGGCTACAACCAGCACATCATACACCTCAGTCAGGGCTACAACCAGCACATCATACACCTCAGCCAAGGCTAAAACCAGTACATCATACACCTCAGTCAGGGCTACAACTAGCACATCATACACCTAGAGTCAGGACTACAACCAGCACATCATACACCTCAGTCAGGGCTACAACCAGCACATCATACACCTCAGTCAGGGCTACAACCAGCACATCATACACCTCAGTCAGGGCTACAACCAGCACATCATACACCTCAGCCAAGGCTAAAACCAGTACATCATACACCTCAGTCAGGGCTACAACCAGCACATCATACACCTCAGCCAAGGCTAAAACCAGCACATCATACACCTCAGTCAGGGCTACAACCAGCACATCATACACCTCAGCCAAAGCTACAACCAGCACACCATACACCTCAGTCAGGGCCACAACCAGTACATCATACATCTCAGCCAAGGCTACAACCAGCACATCATACACCTCAGTCAGGGCTACAACCAGTACATCATACACCTCAGTCAGGGCTACAACCAGCACACCATACACCTCAGTCAGGGCCACAACCAGCACATCATACACCTCAGTCAGGGCTACAACCAGCACATCATACACCTTAGCCAGGGCTGCAACTAGCACATCATACACCTCTGTCAGGGCTACAACTAGCACATCATACACCTCAGTCAGGGCTACAACCAGCACATCATACACCTTAGCCAGGGCTGCAACTAGCACATCATACACCTTAGCCAGGGCTACAACCAGCACATCATACACCTCAGTCAGGGCTACAACCAGCACATCATACACCTCAGTCAGGCTGCAATTGGCACATCATACACTTTAGCCAGGGCTACAACCAGCACATCATACACCTCAGCCAGAGCTACAACCAGCACATCATACACCTCAGTCAGGGCTACAACCAGTACATCATACACCTCAGAGCTACAACCAGTACATCATACACCTCAGTCAGGGCTACAATCAGTACATCATACACCTCAGCCAGGGTTGCAACCAGTACATCATACACCTCAGAGCTACAAACAGCACATCATACACGTCAGTCAGGGCTACAACCAGCACATCATACACCTTAGCCAGGGCTACAACCAGCACATCATACACCTCAGCGAGGGCTACAACCATCACATCATACACCTCAGCCAGGGCTACAACCAGCACATCATACACCTCAGCGAGGGCTACAACCATCACATCATACACTTCAGCCAGGGCTACAACCACCACATCATACACTTCAGTCAGGGCTACAACCAGCACATCATACACCTCAGGCAGGGCTACAACCAGCACATCATACACTTCAGTCAGGGCTACAACCAGTACATCATACACCTCAGCGAGGGCTACAACCATCACATCATACACTTCAGCCAGGGCTACAACCAGCACATCATACACCTCAGCGAGGGCTACAACCAGCACATCATACACTTCAGTCAGGGCTACAACCAGTACATCATACACCTCAGCCAGGGCTGCAGCTAGCACGTCATATACCTCAACCAATCAGAGTTGCAGCTGGAACATCATACATCTCAGCCAACCAGAGCGCTCCATCAAACACATCAATCACCTCAGCCAATGAGAGAGCTCCACGTACCTCGTCAATAAAGCCAGAACATAATTGTTTTAATAACGCATTTTCCCCTAACTTCACACCCATGTCATTAATTTGAACAAATGATATTTTTTTATTGTTGAGAGAAGAATAAGCGTGATGGCCTCACACACATCCATTCAAAAAACTTGCCGGTTCAATGGCTTTTTTTTCACAGCATCCCAGCAAATCAATTTGACACCACCAGTGATAAACGTTATGATTTGAACGTTGCCATTTTTAGGCCGTCTCGTCGCGAGACGTAATATATAAAAATTAATTTGACAAATGGAAGCGTCAATACACTGATGTTGACATCACGACATCGTAGAAAAGAAATACACAAATAATCCTCACCTATGTGAGAGAAGCTTTTGACGACGTTCCGGTCCGACTTCGACTATTTATGTGTGGCTTGTAAATGGTACAAGTCAGACCTAAACGTCGTCACATAAGCTTCACTCTCGTATGTGCGGGTTATTTGTTCTAGTCACGGTATTGTGCCTTTTTGTTCTTCAGGAGTAAAATAAGGATAACACTCACTACGGCAATTATATCAATGAGCGATTGTTACCGCAGCCATTCTGTGGACGGTACTTGCCTGATGCTCATCATATGAACGGTAGTTATACCCATTATGCAAGAGGTAGTGATTACACTGAAACAGAGACGACATCAGTCCTATAAAACACTCCATCTTATACAATACATATATTTTAATGTCAACTCATAACAGATGTGTTAAACACACCTAATTAAGCCCTTGTCAAGGGATCATCCAAGAAAAAAAATGCAAATTGACATATGTCATCCGGCTCCATCAAGGGCCATTCTGGCACCAGGTTAGGCATGTCAGCATAACAACTGTCACGTCAACTGCGTCTTTTTATTTGTTTTAGTGTCACCAGGTGCCAAATGTCGCCAGTCTGCCTCTCATACTATTTTAAAAACTATAATTTGTTTGCCCTCTTGGTCTCTGAAGATTGAATTGTGCTGCTTATATATTATAGTAATCCTTAATGCTTTTATATAAAACATTAAATGAAATATAAGTATACACACACACACACCTCCATGTATATATATATATATATACGCACATACACACCTGGAGGTGTATATAAACAGATATCTAGCGGTATATATATATATATATATATATATATATATATATATATATATATATATATATATATATATATATATATATATATGTGTGTGTGTGTGTGTGTGTGTGTGTGTGTGTGTGTGTGTGTGTGTGTGTGTGTGTGTGTGTGTGTGTGTGTGTGTGTGTGTGTGTGTGTGTGTGTGTGTGTGTGTGTGTGTGTGTGTGTGTGTGTGTGTGTGTGTGTGTGTGTGTGTGTGTGTGTGTGTGTGTGTGTGTTTATGTGTGTGTTTATATAAATTATAAACTATGGAATCGTGTATTTTAAATCAAAAGTTACCCATGTGTATAAAAAGTGCGTCGCGCCAGAGAGCATGACACAGCCAGGGGTTGCGTCTGTGTGTTTATCGGGTGGGTTGTGAGTGTTGATGTTCAAGAGTAGCGGGGATAACAACAGCGTGTGAAGTAGCCTAGTGGAGCTTGACAAGCCCTGATGGCAAAACTTAACATAGTCACTAGAGAATGTATACACAAAAAAAGTGTTTATAAACTGAGAAGTATGTACGTCTCCACGTACATACACGGTGTGTATCTTTCACTTTATATACATTGAGAAGTGTATACCTCTCAGAGTATAAACACTGATAAGTGTATTTCTTTCAGTTATATAAAGGGAAAAGTTTAATATTAACGTGCTTGTAGAAAGCCTTTAGCTGGGAGTTTAATTTCGTTCTCATGATACCGTTGAATCTTAGCTGCGAGTCAAGATATTATATTTACTATTATAGACAGTTACTGGACAAGGATAATCAATAGTGTCTGGTTGATAAACTGACTGCCACACACACTGCTCTGGTTACAAATGAATAACAATGTTGTTATTGTTGCAGGATCCATCTGAGCGGCACCTGTGAATACATTACATAATATTTGCCTAATGTTCTCTGAATCTGACCAAAAAATGTATGCTTTATGAGACTAGATGTTGTCCAATTCACTTTCCTTTAAATGCCTAATGTAAAGGTCGCTAGGAAGGCGAGTGTCTCAATGCCTGTAATCAATACTTTTTGTTAAAGACTGTGGATATCTTGAATATCAGCTTTACATTCTACCCTCATCACTATCCTCACAAAAGTATAGACAGTAGCATCCTGTACCTTATTGTAAGCAGTAAGTCTGATTAAAATAATCAATACTAAGTTAGTCTGTGTCTTTTGGTATTCATGGATGACTGGCGACCACCTTGGCAGGTATCTTAAATTTATCAAATTTCTCAAGGGGGAAAGTAGCATTCGCTGTACTATCACCAATACTGGACACCATAGAGGTTCATCATCAGCTAACAACAATTATACAACATAAAGTTCCAGATTTATACATCTCTCCATTAGGTAAGGGTTTAGCGCTCCCCATAATAATAATACGTAATAATAATTCCCATCAGGCTATAAATAAATTTCTCGATATACGATATTTAGGCTAAGTTAAGTTACGTTTAGTTATAGATTGTCGTCTATTAGGAAAAAATAACCAATAATAAAGGCAATAAAGCAGAAAGGCGATTAAAACAGCGGAATGGGAAATGGGTACCCACCGAGTGCAGTGTACAAAATAATGGTTTTCTAGTGTCATCGTCAATGGTCATCAGCCAAAGTGAAATACTTTAGTTGCATAAGGAATATTTGGTTAACAAAAATTAAAAGAGGATTCTCTGTGTTAAATGCTGAAGGGATGATTATAAACAACAGGTCCTACACTAAAGCGCGTACTTTCACTTTGGCTCTCCCCGCCCCACCAGTTTAGATAGAATGACGAGACACAGAGTTGGTGGTCGTTCCGGCAGTTTCCTAACGCAGGTGGCAAGGTCTCAGGTTCCCCAGTAGTCACACTTACTGCTTGTGTGACGCAGGAGAGTGGAAACATGTACTCAAATAGTTGTGGTTTTGAGGTCAATTCACAGCTCTTAGCACAGCCTCTATCATTATCTTCTGGCTTCATGGTTCCCTATCCTATTGTGCTTTGTCGTATCTATACACGGAATCATTTAGTCAGCCTTCACTACCTAATGCATATCATTCCACTTTGACTTACTTTGTGCCGCCTGAGCATCTAGTTTATTGTGCACCTGCAGCCCATCCCGTAGATGTACCACAAAAGACAAGATTACAGATACTATACCCAATTGGATATAGTCATATCTTAATTTGTTTTTCACTGTGAAAGAATAGTGAAATTCCAAGCGCTTTCGTGACTTCTCACATTATCAAGGAACTATGATAATGTGGGAAGTCACGAAAGCGCTTGGAATTTCACTATACTTTCACAGTAGTTGCTTTGCATGTTCTGATATCACCTGTTTACTGTGATCTTATTCCATATATATATATATATATATATATATATATATATATATATATATATATATATATATATATATATATATATATATATATATATATCGTGCCGAATATGTAAAACTGGTCAATTAGCAAGAACTCATTTAAAATTAAGTCCTTTCTGAAATTTTTTCTTATACGTTTGAAGATATTTTTTTTTCATTAATGTTAATGTAAAAATTTTTAATTTGGTACCAAAAGAATCTTAGAAAACTTACCTAACCTTATTATAACAAGAACAATTTATTCTAGCCTAACCCAACTAAATATATTTTAGATTTGTTTACAATAATTTAATACTAAACAAACCCAGTGAAATATATTTTTTTTCGTTAGGTTCAGAATGATTTTGGCGAAATTATTATTTACACAAATTTTCACTTGTCCTATATGGCAAGATGAACGTTGCTATTTAAGCCAAGATCGCAAGTTCTGCCTATTCGGCACGACATATATATATATATATATATATATATATATATATATATATATATATATATATATATATATATATATATATATATATATATATATATGTATATATATATATATATATATATATATATATATATATATATATATATATGTGTGTGTGTGTGTGTGTGTAGGTGTGTGTGTGTGTGTGTGTGTGTGTGTGTGTGTACTCACCTAATTGTGGCTGCAGGGGTCGAGACTCAGCTCCTGGCCCCGCCTCTTCACCGACCGCTACTAGGTCCTCTCTTCCTCTGCTCCATGAGCTATATCATACCTCGTCTTAAAACTATGTATAGTTCCTGCCTCCACTACATCGCTTGCCAGACTATTTCACTTCCTAACTATTCTATGATTGAAGAAATACTTCCTAACATCCCTTTGACTCATCTGAGTCTTCAGCTTCCAATTGTGACCCCTTGTTTCTGTGTCCCATCTCTGAAACATCCTGTCTCTCTCCACCTTGTCTATTCCACGCAGTATTTTGTATGTCGTTATCATGTCTCCCCTGACCTCCCTGTCCTCCAGTGTTGTCAGACCGATTTCCCTTAACCTTTGTTCATAGGACATTCCCCTTAGCTCTGGAACTAGCCTTGTTGCAAACCTTTGCACTTTCTCTAATTTCTTGACGTGTTTGACCAGGTGTGGGTCCAAACTGGTGCTGCGTACTCCAGTATGGGCCTGACGTACAGTGTATAAAGTCTTGAACGATTCCTTACTGAGGTACCGGAACGCTATTCTCAGGTTTGCCAAGCGCCCATATGCCGCAGCAGTTATCTGGTTAATGTGTGCTTCTGGCGATGTACTCGGTATTATACTCACTCCTAGGTCTTTCTCCTTGCGTGAGGTTTGCAGCCTTTGGCCACCTAGCCTATACTCTGTCTGCAGTCTTCTTTGCCCTCCTCCGATCTTCATGACTTTGCATTTGGCGGGGTTAAATTCCACGAGCCAGTTTCTGGACCACACATCCAGCCTGTCCAGGTCTCTTTGTAGACCTGTCTGGTCCGCGTCTGATTTAATTCTCCTCATTAACTTCACGTCATCTGCAAACAGGGACACTTCTGAGTCTATCCCTTCCGCCATGTCGTTCACATATACCAAGAATAGCACTGTTCTCAGGACTGACCCCTGTGGGACCCCGCTCGTCACTGGCGCCCACTGTGATACCTCATGACGGACCATGACTCGCTGTTGCCTCCCTGTTAGGTATTCTCTGATCCATTGTAGTGCCCTTTCTGTTATACGTGCCTGTTCCTCTAGCTTCTGTACTAATCTCTTGTGAGGAACTGTGTCGAAGGCCTTCTTGCAGTCCAAGAAAATGCAATCAACCCACCCCTCCCACTCATTTCTTACTTCAGTTACCTTGTCGTAAAACTCTAGTAGGTTTGTGACACAGGATTTGCCTTCCATGAATCCGTGCTGGCTGTCGTTTATAATCTTGTTCCGCTCCAGGCGTTCCATTACTCTCCTCCTGATAATCTTTTCCAAGACTTTGCATACTATACATGTCAGTGACACTGGTCTATAATTTAGTGCTTCATTTCTGTCTCCCTTCTTAAAGATGGGGACTACATCTGCCTTCTTCCATACTTCAGGTAGCTGTCCAGTTTCAAGGGAAGTGTTGAAGATATTGGTTAGTGGCACACGTAGTGTCCCTGCTCCCTCTCTAAGGACCCACGGAGAGATGTTGTCCGGTCCCACCGCCTTTGAGGTATAAAGGTCACTTAGGAGCTTCTCCACCTTCTCCTCAGTTGTGTGTAATTCATCCAACACTTGTTGATATATCCCTTGTTGCTGTACCCCACTGTTTTGTCTTCCCGTTGTCCCTTCAGCCTCCACTGTAAATACTTTCTGAAATCTCATGTTGAGCTCCTCACATACCTCCTGGTCGTTTCTTGTGAGCTCCCCACCTTCTTTCCTCAGCCTGATTACCTGGTCCTTGACTGTTGTCTTCCTCCTGATGTGGCTGTAGAGTAGTTTAGGGTCCGACTTGACTTTTGATGCTATGTTATTTTCATACTGCCGCTGCGCCTCCTTTCTTATCTGTGCATACTCGTTTCTGGCTCGTCGACTAATCTCTTTATTCTCCTGAGTCCTTTGCCTTCTGTACTTTTTCCATTCTCTAGAGCACTTAGTTTTTGCCTCCCTGCACCTTCGGGTAAACCAAGGGCTCGTTCTGTCCTTCCCATTATTTCTGTTACCCTTGGGAACAAACCTTTCCTCTGCCTCCTTGCATTTTGTTGTTACAAAGTCCATCATTTCGTTTACTGATTTTCCTACCAACTCCTGTTCCCACTGAACCTCCTGCAGGAAGGTCCTCATTCTTGTGTAGTCCCCCCTTTTATAGTTTAGCTTTTCCCTTTCTACTCCTGTTACCCTCTCCACATTTAGCTCCACGATGTATTCAAAGCTCATAACTACGTAGTCACTAGCTCCAAGGGGCCTTTCATATGTGATGTGCTCAATGTCTGAGCTACTCAGGGTGAACACGAGGTCCAGTCTTGTTGGTTCATCCTCCCCTCTCTCTCTGGCAGTATCCCTAACATGTTGGTGCATGAGATTTGCTAGCACCACATCCATCATCCTGGCTCTCCATGTTTCGGGACCCCCATGTGGCTCCAGGTTTTCCCAATCAATCTCCCTGTGATTGAAGTCACCAATGACCAATAACTTCGCTCTACTTGAGTGGGCCCTTCTTGCCACCTCAGCTAGCGTGTCCACCATTGCTCTGTTGCATTCATCATATTCCTCTCTTGGCCTCCAGCAGTTCTCTGGTGGGTTATACATAACTGCAATGATTACCTTGTGTTCCCCTGACTGAACTGTACCTACTATGTAATCCCCTTCTCCAATCTCGTCCATACCTTCCATTTCTTGATAACCCCACCGGTTTTTTATTAGTAGTGCAACCCCTCCTCCCCCCCTGCTCCTTCTATCCTTCCTCAGGATCTGATATCCGGGTGGGAAGATTGCATCTGTTGTTTTGCATATATATATATATATATATATATATATATATATATATATATATATATATATATATATATATATATATATATATATATATATATATATATATATATATACTCACCTAATTGTGGTTGCAGGGGTCGAGACTCAGTTCCTGGCCCCGCCTCTTCACTGATCGCTACTAGGTCCTCTCTCTCTCTGCCTTCTGAGCTTTGTCATACCTCGTCTTAAAGCTATGTATGGTTCCTGCTTTCACTACATCGCTTGGTAGGCTATTCCACTTCCTGACGACTCTGTAACTGAAGAAGTACTTCCTAACATCCCTGTGACTCGTCTGAGTCTTCAGCTTCCAACTGTGACCTTGTTTCTGTGTCCCCTCTCTGGAACATCCTGTCTCTGTCCACCTTGTTTATTCCACGCAGTATTTTGGATGTTGTTATCATGTCTCCCCTGACCCTCCTGTCCTCCAGTGTCGTCAGTCCGATTTCCCTCAATCTTTCATCGTAGGACATTCCCCTGAGCTCTGGAACTAGCCTTGTTGCAAACCTTGACGTGCTTGACCAGGTGTGGGTTCCAAACTGGTGCTGCATACTCTAGTATGGTCCTGACGTACACAGTGTACAGTGTCTCGAACGATTAATTATTAAGGTATCGGAACGCTATTCTCAGGTTTGCCAGGCGCCCATATACCGTATACTCACCTATTTGTACTCACCTATTTGTGGTTGCAGTGGTCAAGTCTTAGCTCCTGGCCCCGCCTCTTCACTGGTTGCTACTGGGCCCTCTCTCTCCAAGCTCCATGAGCTTTATCAAACCTCGTCTTAAAACTGTGTATGGTTCCTGCCTCCACTACGTCATTTTCTAGGCTATTCCACTGCCTGACAACTCTATGACTAAAGAAATACTTCCTAATATCTCTCTGACTCATTTGTGTCTTCAACTTCCAACTGTGGCCTCTTGTTTCCGTGTCCCCTCCCTGGAACATTCTGTCTTTGTCCACCTTGTCTATTTCACGCAGTATTTTATATGTCGTTATCATATCTCCCCTGACCTTCCTGTCCTCCAGTGTCGTCAGGCAGATTTCCCTTAATTTTTCTTCATAGGACATTCCCCTTAGCTCTGGAACTAACCTTGTCGCAAACCTTTGTACTTTCTCTAGTTTCTTGACGTGCTTTATCAAGTGCGGGTTCCAAACAGGTGCTGCATACTCCAGTATGGGCCTGACATACACGGTGTATAAAGTCTTGAACGATTCCTTACTAAGGCTTCGGAATGCTGTTCTCAGGTTTGTCAGGCGCCCATATGCTGCAGCAGTTATCTGATTGGTGTGTGCTTCCGGAGACATGCTTGGTGTTATACTCACCCCAAGATCTTTCTTCTTGAGTGAGGTTTGCAGTCTTTGGCCACCTAGCCTATACTCTGTCTGTGGTCTTCTGTGCCCGTCCCCTATCTTCATGACTTTGCATTTGGCAGGATTAAATTCGAGAAGCCATTTGCTGGACCAGGTGTCCAGTCTGTCCAGGTCTCTTTGAAGTCCTGCCTGGTCCTCATCAGATTTAATTCTCCTCATTAACTTCACATCATCTGCAAACAGATAGCGTTGTGACACCAGCCAGACTATCTCTGAGAGAAGCTGACTGGTGTCACCAAGCTACCTTATTCTGAGAAAACTTCTTACTTTTTCTGTTGCTACTCTTGCAACATTGCATAGCTCCTGATGATGCAAAGAGACGTGTGAAAGCACCTGAACTAATAATTCCAGCCCCGTGGCTTGTCTTTTCCCACCGAGATAGGGTGACCCGAAAAACAAACACACCATCATTCACTCTATCACTGTCTAGCCAGAGGCGTGCCAATACTACAGTTCAGACATCCCAACAAACTGCAAATATCGCAGTAGTGTTTGCGATATTTGCCAATACGTATATATATATATATATATATATATATATATATATATATATATATATATATATATATATATATATATATATATATATATATATATACATATATATATATATATATATATATATATATATATATATATATATATATATATATATATATATATATGGAAATGGGAAGTACAATACCTGCACTCTAAAGGAGGGGTTCGGGATATTGGCAGTTTGGAGGGACATGTTGTGTATCTTTATAGGTATATGCTTCTAAACTGTTATGTTCTGAGCACCTCTGCAAAAACAGTGATTATGTGTGAGTGAGGTGAAAGTGTTGATTGATGATGAAAGTATTTTCTTTGTGGGGATTTTCTTTCTTTTTTGGGTCACCCTGCCTCGGTGGGAGCCGGCCAACTTGTTGATATATATATATATATATATATATATATATATATATATATATATATATATATATATATATATATATATATATATGTCGTGCCGAATAGGCAGAACTTGCGATCTTGTCTTAAATAGCAACGCTCATCTTGCCATATAGGACAAGCGAAAATTTGTGTATGCAATAATTTCGCCAAAATCATTCTGAACCTAACGAAAAAAAATATATTTCACTGTGTTTGTTTAGTATTAAATTATTGTAAACAAATCTAAAATATATTAAGTTGGGTTAGGCTAAAATAAATTGTTCTTGTTATAATAAAGTTAGGTAAGTTTTCTAAGATTCTTTTGGAGCAAAATTAAAATTTTTTACATTAACATTAATGAAAAAAATATATCTTTAAACGTATTACCTGGAGTTTACCTGGAGAGAGTTCCGGGGGTCAACGCCCCCGCGGCCCGGTCTGTGACCAGGCCTCCTGGTGGATCAGAGCCTGATCAACCAGGCTGTTGCTGCTGGCTGCACGCAAACCAACGTACGAGCCACAGCCCGGCTGATCAGGAACCGACTTTAGGTGCTTGTCCAGTGCCAGCTTGAAGACTGTCAGGGGTCTGTTGGTAATCCCCCTTATGTATGCTGGGAGGCAGTTGAACAGTCTCGGGCCCCTGACACTTATTGTATGGTCTCTTAACGTGCTAGTGACACCCCTGCTTTTCATTGGGGGGATGTTGCATCGTCTGCCAAGTCTTTTGCTTTCGTAGTGAGTGATTTTCGTGTGCAAGTTCGGTACTAGTCCCTCTAGGATTTTCCAGGTGTATATAATCATGTATCTCTCCCTCCTGCGTTCCAGGGAATACAGGTTTAGGAACCTCAAGCGCTCCCAGTAATTGAGGTGTTTTATCTCCGTTATGCGCGCCGTGAAAGTTCTCTGTACATTCTCTAGGTCGGCAATTTCACCTGCCTTTAAAGGTGCTGTTAGTGTGCAGCAATATTTCAGCCTAGATAGAACAAGTGACCTGAAGAGTGTCATCATGGGCTTGGCCTCCCTAGTTTTGAAGGTGAGATCCTCCGACATGATCACTCCCAGGTCTTTGACGTTGGTGTTTCGCTCTATTTTGTGGCCAGAATTTGTTTTGTACTCTGATGAAGATTTAATTTCCTCATGTTTACCATATCTGAGTAATTGAAATTTCTCATCGTTGAACTTCATATTGTTTTCTGCAGCCCACTGAAAGATTTGGTTGATGTCCACCTGGAGCCTTGCAGTGTCTGCAATGGAAGACACTGTCATGCAGATTCGGGTGTCATCTGCAAAGGAAGACACGGTGCTGTGGCTGACATCCTTGTCTATGTCGGATATGAGGATGAGGAACAAGATGGGAGCGAGTACTGTGCCTTGTGGAACAGAGCTTTTCACCGTAGCTGCCTCGGACTTTACTCTGTTGACAACTACTCTCTGTGTTCTGTTAGTGAGGAAATTGTAGATCCATCGTCCGACTTTTCCTGTTATTCCTTTAGCACGCATTTTGTGCTCTATTACGCCATGGTCACACTTGTCGAAGGCTTTTGCAAAGTCTGTATATATTACATCTGCATTCTTTTTGTCTTCTAGTGCATTTAGGACCTTGTCGTAGTGATCCAATAGTTGAGACAGACAGGAGAGACCTGTTCTAAACCCATGTTGATAACCCTGTGGTTGTGTAACTGATGGGTTTCTAGATGGGTGGTGATCTTGCTTCTTAGGACCCCTTTCAAAGACGTTTTTATGATATGGGATGAAGGTCTGGTATTTGAGTCTGGTATTGTCCCGCGTCAGGTGTTTCTTTGTTGTGGGAGTTGACTGTGATGTGTGGTCTAAGCCCTTTAATTGCCTTCCTTTGATGTATTACTTTCATAGTTCCTTGAAAATGTGAGTAGTCACGAAAGCGCTTGGAATTTCACTACTCTTTCACAGTGGTTGTTTTGCATTATTTTAAAATCATCTGTTTACTGTGATCTTATTGCATATATATATATATATATATATATATATATATATACTGTATATATATATATATATATATATATATATATATATATATATATATTGCAAACACTGATTTTCTATGTTACCATCTCATGATTATTTCACTTCAAGCGTTTCTGAAGCATGAAGGAACACTGCAGTAGACCTACTGACCCATGCTAGGTAGGTTTAACTTAACTAAGCACAAGAAATTCCTTACGCCTCCACTGCACATTCTTGTGTTTAGCCGTCAACTATGTTCCACTGTTGCTGGTGAATGTCTTTCATCTAGACTTTATCTGGTTGCCCTGTCAATGTCTGAGTATTTTGCACGTCATGTCGCTCTGCTCGTCCAAGGTAGTTCAGTTTTCTTAGTCTCTCACATGTCAGTCCTCTCAGCACAGGAACTGTTCTGATGGCAAACCTCTGAGTTTTCCCCGATCCTTTGGATGTGAAGACAAGAGGAATGTTGCAGAACAAGCTGTTGCAAGAACAACGTTTCGCTCTGCGCAAGTTTATCATGACTTGTTAAAGCTCTACACTGAGCGAAACGCTGTCCCAATAAAACACTTGTTTTGCAGCTTGTTTTTCTCTTCATTCTTGTCGGCAATATGACATATCACGCAGCGATCTTTTGGACGACCTTTGATCGTGTACTACACATGCTGTGATGACCCTCATAAACCATATATACAGAGCACTAAATGATTTTGTTGATGCTCCTCTAGACACTTCTAAAGTTGGCCAGTCTCGCATATGGGCCAGAAGTGATGAAGTACTCTATCTGAAGACCCTGAACTTTATCCCAACAGCAAGTCAACAAGTATACAAATATTATTTCAATTTCGGTATGAGGGGACGAAGAATCGAGCCTTCACCACTCTTTGCTCAGTGACCCACATAAGTTCAGCATTTCACTTAAATATAAATAAAATTCACTTTATACCCTAACTCAAAGGGGAAAGGAATGATAATTCCAATGTAATGTAACGGTAGCAGTCATAATAAATTCCGAATTGAAAGATTACTAGTGATGAGTTACCTAGGATATGTGATATTAAATGAATACAACTTCATGGGGGGAGGGGGTTAAATGCTCTTTTTCTCTATAGTAATTGTTTATGCAGATTATATAAATTAATATAAAAGTATCTGTGGTTATTTACGTCTAGATATTTAGAAAGATTTATGGTGACATTTTCTGGTTCATTTCTCAACATATTAATATAATTTATAGTGTCAAGCTTAATTATGTAATCACCTATATTTTTTTTTTATATTTTATTGAAAAACGCAATACATAGTTATACATGTAGACAATGTAAGCAATGAAACGTATCCATTATATATAACAAAAGAAAACTCCACATTCCCTACCGTAGCACTAAACTTATACATAAGAACTAAACTAAGACAGCCCACAGCTTCATATACAGGTGGGTTTATTACATCCAAAATTGCAGCCATAAACACAATATGCAATATAACCCAAAGAATGTCACAGGTATTGACATTTTACATAAAATTGTATGTACGAAGACATTCTCAATTATCCAAAAATTCTTTACACACTTATTATTGTTGTATATTAAACTTCATATCAATACATAATACGTAACACCTCAATAATTACGAAACAAATAAAGGTTTGAAAATAATCTCCAAACCTCACCACAGAAAAACTAAACACAGTACAATATAACAAATGATTCATCCCACCTCACTTCCATACACTACATTCATCCCACCTCACGTCCATACACTACATTCATCACCACAAGCAAAATTACACAATCACGTATATTTAGTAATATTTTTCAAATATAATTTCCAGTTTTAAATAACAAACTTCTTCTACTATATAATGAAATATACATAGTCATTACTATTAAACATTAACTTAAACAAGACTATATTCTTATTCTACAGACCTCAGCAGTTCTTGCCTCACCATCCTAACCCTACTTGACACATTGTACATCAACACATCCTTATATACCCAACACTCGTCATTAATATTCATTGAACTTCACCAAATACCAATATACAACCCATACTGAGTACATGAAATTCTCTCTTACATACTGCTATATACACTTGATGTATGATAAAAATCACACACATTACATTATCTCATTATTAGCAGTACATTTGGTACACAGACATATTTATCACGCCCGCATGTCCTTTGCTTTAATACAACCACCAATCCTGATAATACATTACAACATATTCCAAATTTAACTTATCCATAACATACATCAGTATACCATTCTGAGTATGACAGTATACTTTTCACATGCACACAAATATTGCTCATTTCCATAACCATATAAAAAACGTAACTTTTCCCTTACAAACCACCACAAACTTACTTAAAACACACTCCACAACTACGCTGCCATTTCACACCATATCACGGAACTCCTCATACATTCCCAAATTCTGAGACGAGCCCGATGCAACCCCTGAAAATCCGAACACATCCCCCCCCCCCCTTTTTTTTTTTTTTTTTTTTTTTTTTTTTTTTTTTTTTTTTTTTTTTCCTTACTCACGCCAACAAACCTCTGACATTCATACTTCGATATCCTTCAGGAAAAACCCTTTCCCATCTACTTCCATATATCCCCCTATTACGACTAAGTGTTTTGTACATTGTTGCAGCCAATACCTTCTTTCGCACCATCCAATCCCCATTACCCCTCATGGCCCATGATACAAAAACAAAATCAGTTATGATGTACACCAAAGCACGCTGCACAGACTCTTCCACACCTCCCACATCTAAACTCAGTGCCCTTAATACCGATATCCCTCCCCCACCCACCCTCCTCAAAATCCCACCCATCCACTCCCGTATACACTCCAAATTTTTACAAAAATATACTACATGAAAAGCTGTCTCCCTATCCCCACACACCCTACATACGTCCTCCACCATCAACCCTCTCTCCCGAAGCACCACACCAGACGGCAGTATTCCATGAAGGAAACGAAACATTACCTCTCTCACTCTTGGTCTGATGCGCACCAACCGCAACCTTACCCATATGTCTCCCCATGCATACATTGGGTATATGCCCTCAACATTTGCAATCACCCTCACCCCTACAGCACGCTCCAGCACACCTACCCGTATCCTAGACGGATTTCTAACATACAATAAAGCTCGCAGCACATCCTCACACTCTCTCATCTCTGATCCTACCCACCACCTGCGTGCCTCCTCATATAATGCTTGCACGCCCTTCCCCACACGACCTTCCACTCGGAGAACCCCCCTCTTCAAATATATACACTTAACCCTTAATCTTATATCTATTAAACCCAATCCACCTTTGTCGACCGGTAGCATAACAACACTTCTACCCAACCAATCACACCCAGAACCCCATATATATCGAAAAACCTTTTTTAGCATTCTATTAATGTCCGGTCCTGCCAACGGATATACTGCTGCCACATGCCAGACCATACTATATAACATCACATTCACCACTATTACACGTTGATGTATCGTCAAATGCAAGGGTCTCAAAACATTTAACCTACCTACCAACCTATCCACTGCCCTCCCAGAATTAAGCATCCGTGCCTCCCCGGCATTTCCCATATAAATTATCCCACACACCTTTAGTCTATCCACCACACACCAACGCACAGCTGTGTCCCATCGCGCCCTCCCTACCCAATTCCCTAAGACCAATAATTTCGATTTCTCCACATTCACTTTTAAACCTGTAACACCTTCAAAACCACCAATTACATCCTCCACCTCATGTAAACTTTCCTCCCTGCTCATTAGAATTGTTGTATCATCCACATACCCTATTATTCCCATCCCACCATTCTCCACACCACGTACCTCCCCTAAACATCGCCCCACTGCCCTATAAAAAGGGTCCTGTATACAAGCAAACAACAGTTGAGACAGAGGACAACCCTGCCTTATGCCTCTACCCATTGAAACCCACTCACCCAATTTCCCATTCACCTGCACACGTACACCTACCCTATTATACAAAGTCTCAATCCAACGTACCATCTCTTCCCCAAAACCCTGCCTCCGTAAGATATGCCACAGTGCCTTTCGTTCTACGCAATCATACGCAGCCTGCCAGTCCAATGCTAAGACACCTCCCCCCCTTTCATTCTCCCCCCTCCATACTTTCCACAAAATCTTTTATTATTCCATGTCCCTCATACATCGTCCTTCCAGGCACCCCATACTGACCTCTCGCAACAACTCTATCTATCACGCACTTCAGCCTGTTCCCCAAGATTTTTGCGAATATCTTATAATCAGCACATAACAACGACAACGCCCTGTAGTTCTGCACTGTAGTAGGGCCTTCCCCTTTTGGAATCAATACTACTACTGCAGTACGCTGCAACTCGCCCATCCTCCCCTCACTTTTCATCACATTCATCAGGTTCACTAAAAAATCCTTCAACACACTCCAATTCTTCACATAGAATTCACAAGGTAACCCATCTATACCTGGCGCTTTACCTCTCGCCATATTCTCCAAAGCTCTCCATACCTCCCCCTCTTCAATATCCCCACCCAATGCCATACGATCACTTCCACTCAGCACACAAGATACATTCTCTCCCAATCTCTCTAAATCCTCACCGTTCACTCCTACACTCCTCAAATATTTTCCAAACCAACTATCCATAAAACCACTCATACCCTCAGTAGTTCTCAACTCCTGACCCTTCGTATACCCACCTAAGTCCTCGTGTACTACCAGCTTATCAATTTCCATTGCCAACCTGCGTCTCCGCTGACCCCGTAACACACAGGCTGACGGCCTGTCACCCCAAATCGCCTCCTCTAACCCACCTTGCACCCTCGCCTCATCAAATCTCTCATTGTGCATATCCCTTATCTGCCACTTTAATGCTTCAATTTCCTCCATTGGATACACACCTGTCACAGCACCCCTCTGATAACAACCCTGCAACCGCCCCTCTAAATACTGTTGAAGCCCAAATGTCATCCATGCCTCATTCTTTCCCCTTCGCACATAGTATTGCCTGATCCTCGTCTTTGCAACCCCATCCCACCACCCCAATAAATCGCTTGCACTCTTACCCCCACCCCATAAGTCCTCCCACAAACTTTCAAAATCCCCTCCCTCCACCCCCTCACCCAGTAGTCGTACATTCAGCTTCCAGTACCCCAAATATCTCTTAGGCAAACCGTCCCAATTTAAATCAGCATAAACCGCCCTATGATCTGAATAAACGACATTCACCGTCTGCACCCCGTCACCCTCACCCTCCCCTTGTCACATACAACCTATCTAATCGTGCAGCATATCCCTTTCTATGAAAAGTGTGCTCTATCTCGCAATCCCCTCCATCAACTATATCCCCAATCCCACACCTCCTCAATAGATCCCCTAAACCTGCCAAAAACACCCTGCCCCTCTCTGTTCCACATCCTTCCTGCGCACCACACAGTTCCAGTCGCCACCAACTATTGTCACAGACGTGAACGACCGCAAATAATATACCAATACGTTATTCACAAATTCATTCTTTACCCTTACATCATTCTCACCAGCCGGCACATACACACAAATGACTGCCATCCGCTCACCTCTCCACCACCCATCTATTCTTAACACACGACCCCCTTCCCCTCCTAAGAACAACAAACAGGGCTCGTCTCTCGGATCAGGATTCCCACCCCCTTCATTCGCTCCGAATACATCACAAACACTCTGTACCCATCCACCTCCAATTCCTCAAATTTCCCAACTTGAAATTATGTTCCTGCACAAAAACAATGTCTATAGCATAACGTCTTAAAAATCCCTTTACCCACAGACGCTTCTCACTCGCACACAATCCATTAATATTCACTGTCATGCACCGGAAACCTACTTATGTGATTTCACCCTCTGCCCCTTTTCACCTTTCACTGACACGCTTTCAGTGTGTCTGCTGCGTCCACTTTTCTCTCCACTGCCCACTGGTGGCTTCCTTCCCCTTATCCAACACCTGATCAGGCGTACCTTTAGTGCTCCCAGCACCACATCAACCCATGGCTTTTTCCCCGGTCTCTGTGCCGGGGTCAAAACATCATCAGAGTCAGAATATGTCGCCGCCCTCTTACGGTTGACACACTCTGCATCCATTTCCAACTCACTGGATGCCTCCCTGTGAATCTCAGCAGTCACCTCAATTACTTCCACCACTCCTGGCGAGTCATCTGCCATGTTCGCCAATCTTCCAAGTTGCTCATCTTCAATCTGAACATTGCTCCTCACCATGCTTAAGTTATCCTCAGCAACTTGCTTCTCAAAGGATTTTTCCTGCACGTTCACCAGTAGGCCTTCCTCTACCCGCACGTCACCAATCTGCACAGTCTTCCCATTCTCCATGGCAGATGCCTCACTTCCCACCAACTGTGACAGTGATGGGCTGGTACCACCAGTGGCAGCTCACGCTCCACTTCCTCACCCAGGAAGTGCCACTTCATGTCACAGGTGCCTCATCAGCATGACCCACCTCTGGTTCTGGCTCTTTCACCTTCTCACTACCTAGGTCCTTTCTCCGCTGCCATCTCCCACACTGGGCCGCCATATGGTCATATGCACCACATAACCTACACGTCTTCTGCTGCCCAGCGTAGTACACCATTACCTGTGTCCTAAATGCGTCCAGTATGACGTAAGACGGGATGGCATGCCTCAACTCCATCTTGATCGTGAACGTACCATCCGGCTTGCCGGCATACGCCCCATCCGTCCATTTACCAGCCATAGCCAGGTGTACAGGTCCATACTGTTCAAAACATACCGCAGATCATTCTTCGTCCGCCTCAAATGGCACATTTCGGATTTTCACCCATGTGTAATGCTTCGACACGTCGATTAGGCGAACACGTATCGCTGAATTAACATCCACGCTCCTGTCCTGGTACTTGTCAACCAGCCGTTCATACACTCCAGCTGAACTTAAGCTTGACGAAAATACGATAGGCACCATTTAGTGCCACACCACAGTTCTTGATCCGCAACACCATAGGTGTCACGGATAATTTGCAGTAAAAGCACTTGTGCAGACTGAGGCGTTATTGCACCACGCAATAATTCAATGCACACTGTGTGCAAACGCCTTCTCACAGACTGCGCCATGTTGTGAAAATATGTCTTCTCCAATGGCCAGCAGAGGGCAGTAGTCACACGTCCGCACTCTGCGCAGGTCAAGCGGCGAATGATCACCTATATTAGGAGCCTGATAGTTTTAGGTCAGCCAACAATGATTCTGAGCGCTTCATTTTGCATTAGCTCCAAGGGTCGGAGAGATTTTTCTTAAGCCAATATTAACAAGCGCAGCATAATTATTTAAGGATCTAATATAGGTTATGTAAAAAATGTACATCATTCTCACTATTCTTACATTAACACCTTAGTTTGGGTTTTAACCAACAACAACTGTGAGAGCATTTAGCCGCCTATTTTTGCATTTCTTATTTAGTTGTGGTATGGCGGATTTACTGAAGCGTATGATTACAAGATATTTATAAGATGCAATGTAGCTGATGAGTTTGTTCCCTGCAAACTAATGAGTGAGGCAAATTGTTGTTTTTGTTAACATCTCATCATATCTTCATGTTATTATGAAGATATGATGAGTCAAAGTCAATTACATTTTAAAATTCATTAAAAATGGTTCTCATTATCTTATGCACCGTTGTCATCAATATAACTTAGTTTGTTTAAGTGAGGTAGGTAATGCATTTAGAAAAGCATTAAGAAAATTAACAGCTTGGAACTAAGAAATCCTTCCTGTGGTGTACCTAAAACTTTAGTAGTAAACAGTGGATACTCTATTTGATTGATAATCTGTTATTCCACTGAGTAAGTTACCACTAACCTTCATTTTAGCTAGTTCATGAAGGATAGTTCTGTTTACGATGTCAAATGAAAATTTTAAATCAAGAAATGGTAAAACTAGTAGAAGTGCGTGCAGAGAGAGAGAGAGAGAGAGAGAGAGAGAGAGAGAGAGAGAGAGAGAGAGAGAGAGAGAGAGAGAGAGAGAGAGAGAGAGAGAGAGAGAGAGAGAGAGAGAGAGAGAGAGAGAGAGAGAGAGAGAGAGAGAGAGAGAGAGAGAGAGAGAGAGAGAGAGAGAGAGAGAGAGAGAGACAGAGAGAGAGAGAGAGAGAGAGAGAGAGAGAGAGAGAGAGAGAGAGGTTTTAATATAATTATATACACTTTAAACGTTCAGAAAACCAGGGAAATGAGGTGAAAGTTAGTGTTTGATTCTATAGTATAGTCTGCTGAGTACCAGTCCTTCAAATATTTTAAGAAAACTGCTATTGAGTAAGACTAGTCTAAATAAATCAAGTTTTTCGGCATAAGAATAGGCACAATTAGACTATTGGTCCAAGAATTAGGGAGGATACAGTGTAAGATTATATAGTGCTAACATTGGGCTATCAAAAACTTGCCTTAAAAGTTCTGATGATATCCTTCGTCATACCATCCTCTTTAGGGTCTGATCGACCTTTATTTAATTCAATGTCTAACTTATACTGAATGAAGGTGAAACCAATCTTATCAATATATAAATTTCAACATTCCTTCAGAAGCACTTTCCAGTAACATTTATTTTACTATGAGATAAGAGATTTTCATGCTTCGATGTTTTGGTTATTAAATTTTTCAAGAGGATAAGAGTGAGTAATATTACCTCTCTTTTCCCAGATATTTCGTTTACACCTTTCCAGGACTCCTTAACAAGTTGTCCCCGTTCATTTTTCCTTAATTACATTCTTCTGGTTACATAAAGTAATTTCGTAAGTGTGGGTCATTAAAGTATTCATAACGGGATCTGTTTATATTTACAGCGGAGGATTGATGTCCTTTTTATTCCAGTGATTTGTGGACTACTAACAATTCCAAGTTTACCAATAAACTTCAACTATATATTCTGTGCAATAATTATATACAGTTTACAACCATTAAATACTATGTGCAACTATTTAGTACTGTGTACAACGATTCAATACTGTATAAAATCATTCAATATTATGTATAATCATTCAGTATTATGTATAATCGTTCAATATTCAATACTGTATATAACCATTTAATATTGTGTACAACTATTCAATATTTTGCACAGGCATTAAAACCTCTGTACAGACGACCACTGAAACAGCATCACTGGTGCCAGCTGGTCACACATGATGTATGCTGTGGATATTGACTCTATTCTCAAACAAGATCTTGGTAAGTTTTTAGTGTTAATAAAATGTGTCTCAGTGTCTATAACGCTTAGGGAAAATTCTTGCTAGTCATTTGTTGATTTGCTTATATAAACAGAGAATTTGCTGAGTCATTTACCAAGAATGTGAGCCAACGAGAGAGAGAGAGAGAGAGAGAGAGAGAGAGAGAGAGAGAGAGAGAGAGAGAGAGAGAGAGAGAGAGAGAGAGAGAGAGAGAGAGAGAGAGAGAGAGAGCCGCCGCGGTTAAACATCAAAACACTAGGGATCGTAACACACAATGTTTACTCCATGAAGTGAAACATACATACACATTCTTATATAAGGCTCTTGGAGCAGTGAGAAAGTGGACCTAGTAGCGACTAGCGGAGAGGCGGGGCCAGGAGCTGTGACTCGACCCCTGCAACCATAAATGAGTACACACAAATATATGTACACACACACACACACACACACTGTTTACTCTAAGCTGTGATACACAGAATAAGAGCTCCACCTCTGGGGTTTTCCTTGTGGCTGGAGAGCACATGGGGAATTCCTCTCGACGTGCTGGCGTCTGCAGTGCCGGGTATAGGAACGTCACGTGTAATATGTCTGGACGTGCTAGTGTTGGGTAGTAACGTCACATACAGTAAGTTTCTCCTATGCCAGTATGGGAAAGGATAACATGGACAGGTGTAAATGGGATGACAGTGGAAGGCTTGGAGTGAACCAATCTTCGACACAAGTACCGCTGGGTTCCGTCAATAAGAGGATAGTGAATAGTGTGGTCCAAGGATAAGACTGTTACAACGTGAGTTTCCTGTCCCCCTTTGACACATTATCATTCCCTCTCACTCTAGACGTTCCATAATATTACGAAAGAATTTAATTATAAATTTGAGTATTATGGGAATGCAGTTAAACAGGTTTTAGTGCATCTATTATACACTGTAACATGAACGTAGCGCTTGAGGTTCCTAAACCTGTATTCCCTGGAACGCAGGAGGGAGAGATACATGATTATATACACCTGGAAAATCCTAGAGGGACTAGTACCGAACTTGCACACGAAAATCACTCACTACGAAAGCAAAAGACTTGGCAGACGATGCACCCATCCCCCCAATGAAAAGCAGGGGTGTCACTAGCACGTTAAGAGACCATACAATAAGTGTCAGGGGCCCGAGACTGTTCAACTGCCTCCCAGCACACATAAGGGGGATTACCAACAGACCCCTGGCAGTCTTCAAGCTGGCACTGGACAAGCACCTAAAGTCAGTTCCTGACCAGCCGGGCTGTGGCTCGTACGTTGGTTTGCGTGCAGCCAGCAGCAACAGCCTGGTTGATCAGGCTCTGATCCACCAGGCCTGGTCACAGACCGGGCCGCGGGGGCGTTGACCCCCGGAACTCTCTCCAGGTAAACTCCAGGTAACGTTGTGTACGAATTTATATTCGTAAACTACAGTATTTTTGTATTGCAGCTTCTCGACGCCAGCTAAGAACCCTCTCTGGGATGTTTTCTTATTTTCATGATATCGTTCTCTTATCTGTTTATGTAAATGCTACGAGCTGATAGTGTCAACCTCAGTGATGTTGCACAGGCCAGGTGTACTGGATAGTCGGGTAGAGGATGAGACGGAAGTCATACACTTGATAAAACTCTTAACAGAGCGAAACGTTGTCCCAACAAAAGTTTGTTTTACAACTTGTGTCTTTTTTTCAATACTGTCGGCAGTGTGACATTTGTAGCCATGGAAGTAGAAGCTAGGCTTACGATTAGTTATAAGTGCTGCTGACATTGTACAGTGTGGCATGTATATAGCTCAATAATGGTCAGCCTAAATGTAAACTCTACAGTCAGCATCGTGGTCACGTTTTTAACACTGTGTCAGTGTTCACTTATTGAGGAATGCAGAGACACAGTACGATAACCTATATATATATGCTAAGGTATCTTATCCTGAAACTCTATATATCAGATAGAAAATATTTTTTTTAATATACTCAGATGTATACCGGTTAACCCTTTTAGGGTATAACTCTCAGATCTTTTGTGTATCCATACACCTTTGTGCTACCGTCCACAAGGTGAATGTGAGGTGCACAATAAACTACCAACTTTATTGGCACACTTTCATGTCATCCTCCACCCGACTATCCAGTATACCAGGCCTGTGCAACACAGCTGAGGTTGACACTATCAGCTCGTAGCTAACACATTCACATAAACAGGTAAGAGAACGATATCATGAAAAAAAAAATCCAAGACAGGGTTCTTAGCTGACGTCAAGAAGCTGCGGTACAAAAATAAAACACCTAGTAATATATAGAGAAAAAACAGGTCCGTGTTCCTGGTGCTGGACGTGGGAAGAAACACTCACAACTACCCTGACAACTTTTTTTTTCTAAGCTGGAATCCCAGTAACAAAATAAATTCCCCTAAGCAAGTTAGGAGGTACCCGGGAGGGAGATCGTGGCCACGAGTCAAGGACGGATATATTATCAGGTTTGCGATAATAGTTTCGGGAGTTTTCTCTCAAGCCTGTTCTTTTTTTTTTTTTTTTTTTTTTTTTTACCCACCTGCGGTCGTCTGCCAAGCCTAAAGTTTTGTAGTAACCCATAATGATCGACTACCAGCCCTGAGGTTTTATAAGCCATCCACAACGATCGACTGCCAAGCCTGGGTTCTGTAAGAACAACCATCGACTAACAAGCCTGAAAAATTTGCAAGCGACTCTCAACGTTCGATTGACAGCTCTGACGATTTGCAAGTAAACGACCGAATACCATGCCTAAAGATTTAGTGAGCAACCCTGAATGACAGACTACCTGGCCTGGTGTTTTGTCACCATCACCCTCCCTTGTAATTGTGTGCTTTCTCACCCGGAACTCCGGTAGATTATGCAATTGTCCTTCATGAGGCTTCAGCATCAACCAACACGAGACAAACAACTCAAACCAGAAAGCACAAGGCAGACAAAGAGGTTCCTACTCTGGAGGGAACGTTCATGGGTGGTGATTGGTTCTTCATACCGTCTTCTGCTCCTCCTCATCCTGGAACTGGTAGGGGAGGCAAGGGTCTGTGTGAGGGTCTTTTAATGTGAACGTTCCTGCATATCTAGGAGCTTATGAATCATTTCTATAATTCAACGTTCCTGTTGCTCTTGTATCATGTCCATTGCCGACAGCAACAAACCTCCACAGTTGATAATATTAAATATTTGTGATTATATCACCAATTATTTACAATAAATAGTTTCTTATCCTGAAGCATTGAAGCTTCAAACATGTAAAGAAAAACGACATTTCAAATATTCTATGTGAGATTATTCGCTTGGTAATTTTCATAGCATCGCAAGCTGTGACTTAGTTGAAAATGCTGCAAACTGTCTTTGTAGTTTTGTGGTCGAGACGCTCTGTACTTGTGACATGATGCAGTCTGGGGTTCATATCCTCACAAGGACTTTTTTTTATACCAATGTGAGTAGCTGTTTATTGTGTACCCGCAGCTCATTTTGTGATTGGTAGCGTAAAAAAGAGCTACAGAGATCCTGATAAGTTTTTATCAAACTCCACTGTGAACAGATACGGCTTTGCATATTGCAGTCATTTCATATATTACAATTTCATATAGTTAATTACGAATATCTGAACAAAATATAAAAATTCAGATATGTTATCATTAACATAAGTCATTGGGTTCTTTCGTATATTACCGTCTTCTCGTACTGTAATTTATCTTGAAGATAAAAGTGAAGATATAGTCTCAAGATGATGTGATTTGGCATTTTCTGCACGGGTTTGTTTGGAAGCATCTTTTAAACAGTTGGACTTTTTAACACTGTAAGACAGAGTGATGTAGTGTGCACCTCCGTCACTGACCAAGCACTTTCAACATTTCATGTTACTGAGATTTCAATATGCTGACTCATATTTTGTCCGGGAATCGAATCTGTCCTACTGGTTGTACGCTGGCTACTCTAGGAAAAGTCGCGAGTGTGTTGGCTAATTAATTCGGTTTAAAGCCTATCGACTACACGAGGGTGATTAAGGATGTATGCCACTTGCTCACCACAAGTAAAGAATTCCTTAATGCCTAAAATAAGGATTAAATTCTTAGTATATATATATATATATATATATATATATATATATATATATATATATATATATATATATATATATATATATATATATATATATATATATATGCGTGTGTGTGTGTGTGTGTGTGTGTGTATACTGAAACACACCTTACGGTGTACATATCCTGTTTATAGACTCGCGTCTCAACCTGCATTTTACACTACATAATTATATATCTGTATCTACAGAAGTAGATTATAGAAAAGTGCTAAACCTTTAGTGTCATATAGTGTCTGGGGACCGCCAGAAACTCGGGTTTCATGCTTGGATCAAGAGCACCAGCATCATGGCTCCCTCAAGAAGAACACAAGAGGAGAGCTATGCTCGTTATGCAGTTATTTCATCAATTTTTTTTATAAACTTTACTCTGGTAGTAACACTTACTACTTCCCGTTTAAATTAATTCCATTGCTGCACTACTCTCTTAAGACAATTGTTCTAGTATCCCGTCAGTTTCATTTTCCGTTTCCATCTGTGGCCTTTGTTATCTCTGCTCTAAGTACTAAAAATCTTTAGTTATGTGTGATTATCACGTCTCCTATCAGCCAGCATAAGCATCTCCAACCTTTCATGATAACTTGCATTTCTTTTAACCCTGGGAGTAAGTTTATGTTATAGCTCTCCTGTGTATTTTTTATATGTTCCACACAGTTTTAGGTGTCGCCACTACACAACCGATATTTATACCAATTTTGGAGTAATAAAAGTCGTAAATAGCATTTTTTTTAGCATTTTTAGCATTTCTTTATCGATATACTCGAAAGCTATTTATATTTAGCCAGGCTAAATTATCAGTATCTTACAACTGTATAATTTACCAATATAAACTTCTGTTAAAATTAACTCGTAGATTCGTTTCTGTTTGATACTGCCAATAACTTGTCATAGTGAATATTCATGTAGCCTGAATTTGTTGTGTCTTGTGTCCATTACGTGACATTTATTTACAGTAAATTCCATCATCCATCTTTCACCTCATTTGCTCAATTTGTCCAGGTCATCTTGCAGAGATTTACAGTCATTTTTGTCCTTTATTTTCCATAATATTCTTGCATCATTCGCAGACACATTCAGCTTCCTATTCCTTCCGGAGTCATTTATATAAACTACAAACATTATCTGCTTCACTACAGATTTTTAAGACACCACTGGTGACACTGGCACCCGTGGTGACACTGTGGCACCCCTGGTCACACTGTGGCACCCCTGGTCACACTGTGGCACCCCTGGTCACACTGTGGCACCCCTGGTCACACTGTGGCACCCCTGGTCACACTGTGGCACCCCATTAATGATACTTCTCACGAGGTTTTATTTTTCATCTTATAACTGTTGGCATTTTCCTCTGGATAAATACAATCTTCCCATCCATTTCTCTCTTCAACAATTTCTGTGGCTCGGTTATAATATACACTAATAGATTTGATATATAGAAATTCGTGAGCCAAAAGTGAGGAAAAGAGAGAGAGAGAGAGAGAGAGAGAGAGAGAGAGAGAGAGAGAGAGAGAGAGAGAGAGAGAGAGAGAGAGAGAGAGAGAGAGAGAGAGAGAGAGAGAGAGAGAGAGAGAGAGAAAACTGTCAGTGGTGACAATAAGGCAGGAGGAGGTGCATTTCCTTCTTAAATCGCTTGACCAAGAAAAGGCTGTGGGCCCAGACAAGTTGAGCCCAAGATTGTTGAGAAGACTGCAGACCAGCTAGCAGCACCTCTAACTCGCATCTTTCAGCACTGCCTAGTACAGTGTAAATGGCCCTCTCTATGGAAAGAGGCAAATGTAGTCCCTGTTCACAAAAAGAAGAGCAGAGCAGAAATCAGCAACTACAGACCAGTGTCACTCCTGTCAATCACTGGTAAGATCCTTGAGACAATAATCTCAAGACAAATGACAGAGTTTTTTGACTACCACTCACTACTTTGTGATCGTCAATATGGCTTCAGGAAAGGTTACTCTGCTGCTGATCTGTTGTTAAACCTCTCCACTAAGTGGCACCAGTCACTGGATGAATCCAAAGTCAGCTGTGTGGTAGCACTGGACATTGCTGGCGCTTTCGACCGGGTGTGGCACCAGGGCCTCTTAGCAAAACTTCAAGCACTGGGAATTGCAGGCTCTACGCTATGTCTCCTCAGTGATTACCTTCATGGTAGATCTCTAAGCGTAGTCCTCAATGGAACGGAATCAGCAAGACATCCTATTGGGGCAAGTGTTCCACAAGGAAGCGTGCTGGGTCCATTGTTATGGAATGTCTACTTCAACGACCTTCTTCATATCATCCCAGAATCACATGCATATGCAGACGACTGTACACTGACATTCACTTATCCAAGAGAAGAAATTCCAGCTGCTCTAAGCTACATCAATCACCAGCTGAGAGCTATATCAGCTTGGGGAAATATATGGCAAGTAACATTTGCACCTGAGAAAACGCAAATGATGATCGTCTCTAGGCACCATGATGGTAATGCTGGTGCAGTAGTAAGGATGAATGGGAGGATGCTGGCACCTGGAGAAGAAGTTGATATCCTTGGGGTGAAATTTGACTCCAAACTAACCATGAAGAACCATGTTGTAAATCTTGCAAACAAGGCAGCCAGGAAGCTTACAGCACTTCGCCGTATCTCGCATCTGCTTGACAGTAGGGGTTGCAAGATCCTGTACGAGGCACAAGTACGCTCACACCTTGAGTATGCTCCACTTTCTTGGTTTGCCTGCCCCCCCTGTCATCTGCGACTGCTTGACAGAGTAGAGAACAGAGCAAGACGTCTCATCTCTCGCCTGGACCCATCCTGGATAGATCTGGCATTTCAGCAGAGCCTTCAACATAGGAGGGATGTGGGTGGCCTTACTGTTATGTACAAGGCCAATATTGTCAAAATACCACACTTGGCTCCACTTCCGAGGACAGCGTGAAACAAGCTTTTATGCCACAAGACGGGCAGAAAGCAGCAACTTCACTCTGGCTGTACCCTTCTCCAGAACATCACTCCATCTGAGATCATACATACCCAGGATGACTCGAGTATGGAACACATTCGTACAGCATAATGATGTCAACGAGATAAAGTCAGTTGATCAAATGAAAATGCTGGCCCACAGATGTCTCCAACTTCATCCTGTTCCCTACTTGTATGTCTCATAACAATAAAAATGCTTTCAAATGAGCTGATGTAGGTAACAGCTCTTAGCTTGCCAATAAAGTTAGGAATCCTTAACCTGTAAATAGCTGTCAATAAAGCTAGGGATCCTTAACCTTGTCAAACCCTGTGAAAAAGAGAGAGAGAGAGAGAGAGAGAGAGAGAGAGAGAGAGAGAGAGAGAGAGAGAGAGAGAGAGAGAGAGAGAGAGAGAGAGAGAGAGAGAGAGAGAGAATGTGTGTGTGTGTACTCACCTAACTGCGGTTGCAGCTCCTGGCCCCGCCGTGTATATCTGTAGTTACCAACTGTCAAAGGCACTCGTCAGGGTGCGTGTATACTTACCTATTTATGATTACCGGGGTCGAGTCGCAGCTCCTGGCGTGTGTGTGTGTGTGTATATATATAACTGTTGTTCACCATCTTTAGTGACCTTGAGATGAAGAGGAAACCCGTGTTCGTGAGTGCATATGAGTGTGTACTTACCTGAATATGTATGTGCTTGCAAGGCACAAGGGTCGAGTCTTAGTTCCTGGCCCTCTGTGTGTGTGTGTGTGTGTGTGTGTGTGTGTGTGTGTGTGTGTGTGTGTGTGTGTGTGTGTGTGTGTGTGTGTGTGTGTGTGTGTGTGTGTTTATCTACCCATGTACGGGATGAAAACTGAGTTAATCTTCAGCTCCTGGGCTGCCTCTTAACTTTAAATCAAGTGATGTACTTGATTACCACCTTCTGTGTACTATCGTACCTAATTTTGAATTAAGTATGATAAATTATGAACGGGAAAATTATGCGTTCACAATACATGGACAAGAAAAGTATTAACTCAACCTGTCCTTTAAATAAAGCGTTATTTTGTCCACGCGATAAACTATTTTAATTCTTCATCATCTAAACAGTGAAAAAAATACGTATATTAATTATACACGTGAACAAACACGTGTTGCTCTTAACCACTTATGGTATCAATTACTAAGATTTATATTTAGGCATAATTAAGAAACAGTAAGTAAACAAGAGCGCAAAACACCTGCTGGAAGCGTTGGTAACTCAACGCGGCGGCTTGAAGACCTTACTCCCACACAGCTGGTTATCTGTCAACCACTTGTACTTATTTCATTGCCCTTACACTGTAAATAATTTAAACAAATAATTTTCACAGGCTTCGAGTTATCCTGCCTCAGCGTTTCCTACCCAACGTTTCCGCTCGAGGATCGAACCGCGGACATTCGGTGCGCGAGCTGAGTGCGTTACTAACCGAGCCACAGAACACTTTTCTTACAGTGTAAACGTTTGTTTTACAATATAGCCTTTTGTTCTTAAACTGTAAACGTTTGTTTTTTTTACAGTGTAAACGTGTTCTTACAGTGTAAGGTTTGTTCTTATAATGTAAGTTAAATTCAGCGACTATGGAAATGGGTGACAATCAGATGAGATCCAAGAAGGGTAAGGAGAAAAAGGGTTTATTTCTTGGATCAAGAGCCTTTCACCAGCATCAAGAACTTCCCCTCCCCTCGTTGTATAGACTCTTGTGTACTCCCACATCACTGTTGATATCCCTAAATAATGGCCCAAAGAAACCCATGGACACAATAAAACGGCTAATAAAATATGCAGTATATTTCGTCCTCATACTGAGGCCCTCTTCAGCAGACTGACTAGGTTTATACACTTAAATAAAATGGCTATGACTCCTCGTTATTTTCTTGAGTAAACTGATACACTGATGATACAGCTTGTTTCTTGTTCTCCTTACTTCATACGTATCTTTCACATCACTTCCTCTTCTCTTTGCGTGCCGTACCCTGGGCACGTCGTGAGGTTGGTGGCCCTTGACCTCCGGCAGCTTCGTGACCTTGGGCATCTTCCTCATCTGAGCGGTTATGAGGCTTCTTCACCTCCACCTCTTCTGGTGTTGCCTCTTCCTTCTGCACTGGGTAACTGTCTCCACCTCTCCCCTCAGCGCACATCAATGTCGCAGTTTTACTGACTTAAAATATGACTGTTAGTAGTCGTTGTCTGCCTTAATATCATGAAGATTTAAGAATTAAACGTATGTGCAACATCTTGAAGACTACGGTGCTCATTACCAACTCCAAGGCTGAGGGACTGATTACCTCGTCTTTTGTATATAGTTCTACAGTCTTCAAATTATGTCCTTGAATTTGTATTGATAAATCCATTGGATGGCGAAACGTGTACACAAAGATACCCGAATGTTGCACATGCGTCTAATTCTTCATCTTGTCCGTACTGTATAATATTCATCAGTACAATGTATTAATTCAAGTTGACTCTCACTTGTTTACCTTCTTTCCATCATTTACTACATAACGATCACTACATTTATTATTGTTGGAAAGAAATGGTATAAAATACCGACACGATGGATAAAGACACAAATGCAGTATAATACGATCCTTTAATGACAACGT
>NC_091336.1:16678755-16786255 GCF_038502225.1 Cherax quadricarinatus
ACAACCAGCCCAGGACGGACACAACCAGCCCAGGACGGACCCAACAAGCCCAGGACCAGCCCAGGACGGACACAACCAGCCCAGGACGGACACAACCAGCCCAGGACGGACACAACCAGCCCAGGACGGACACAACCAGCCCAGGACGGACACAACCAGCCCAGGACGGACACAACCAGCCCAGGACGGACACAACCAGCCCAGGACGGACACAACCAGCCCAGGACGGACACAACCAGCCCAGGACGGACACAACCAGCCCAGGACGGACACAACCAGCCCAGGACGGACACAACCAGCCCAGGACGGACACAACCAGCCCAGGACGGACACAACCAGCCCAGGACGGACACAACCAGCCCAGGACGGACACAACCAGCCCAGGACGGACACAACCAGCCCAGGACGGAGGACACAACCAGCCCAGGACGGACACAACCAGCCCAGGACGGACACAACCAGCCCAGGACGGACACAACCAGCCCAGGACGGAGGACACAACCAGCCCAGGACGGACACAACCAGCCCAGGACGGACACAACCAGCCCAGGACGGACACAACCAGCCCAGGATGGAGGACACAACCAGCCCAGGATGGAGGACACAACCAGCCCAGGATGGAGGACACAACCAGCCCAGGATGGAGGACACAACCAGCCCAGGATGGAGGACACAACCAGCCCAGGATGGAGGACACAACCAACCCAGGATGGAGGACACAACCAGCCCAGGATGGAGGACACAACCAACCCAGGATGGAGGACACAACCAGCCCAGGATGGAAGACACAACCAACCCAGGATGGAGGACACAACCAGCCCAGGATGGAGGACACAACCAGCCCAGGATGGAAGACACAACCAGCCCAGGATGGAGGACACAACCAACCCAGGATGGAGGACACAACCAGCCCAGGATGGAGGACACAACCAACCCAGGATGGAAGACACAACCAACCCAGGATGGAGGACACAACCAGCCCAGGATGGAGGACACAACCAACCCAGGATGGAGGACACAACCAGCCCAGGATGGAAGACACAACCAACCCAGGATGGAGGACACAACCAACCCAGGATGGAGGGCACAACCAACCCAGGATGGAGGACACAACCAGCCCAGGATGGAGGACACAACCAGCCCAGGATGGAAGACACAACCAACCCAGGATGGAGGACACAACCAACCCAGGATGGAGGACACAACCAACCCAGGATGGAGGACACAACCAACCCAGGATGGAGGACACAACCAACCCAGGATGGAGGGCACAACCAACCCAGGATGGAGGACACAACCAACCCAGGATGGAGGACACAACCATCCCAGGATGGAGGACACAACCAGCCCAGGATGGAGGACACAACCAGCCCAGGATGGAGGACACAACCATCCCAGGATGGAGGACACAACCAGCCCAGGATGGAGGACACAACCAGCCCAGGATGGAGGGCACAACCAGCCCAGGATGGAGGACACAACCAGTCCAGGATGGAGGACACAACCAACCCAGGATGGAGGAATAACCAGCCCAGGATGGAGGACACAACCAGCCCAGGATGGAGGACACAACCAGCCCAGGATGGAGGACACAACCAGCCCAGGATGGAGGACACAACCAACCCAGGATGGAGGACACAACCAACCCAGGATGGAGGACACAACCAGCCCAGGATGGAAGACACAACCAACCCAGGATGGAGGACACAACCAACCCAGGATGGAGGACACAACCAGCCCAGGATGGAGGGCACAACCAGCCCAGGATGGAGGACACAACCAGCCCAGGATGGAGGACACAACCAGCCCAGGATGGAGGACACAACCAGCCCAGGATGGAGGAATAACCAGCCCAGGATGGAGGACACAACCAGCCCAGGATGGAGGAATAACCAGCCCAGGATGGAGGACACAACCAGCCCAGGATGGAGGACACAATCAGCCCAGAATGGAGGACACAACCAGCCCAGGATGGAAGACACAACCAACCCAGGATGGAGGACACAACCATCCCAGGATGGAGGACACAACCAGCCCAGGATGGAGGACACAACCAACCCAGGATGGAGGACACAACCAACCCAGGATGGAAGACACAACCAGCCCAGGATGGAGGACACAACCAGCCCAGGATGGAGGACACAACCAGCCCAGGATGGAGGACACAACCAGCCCAGGATGGAGGACACAACCAACCCAGGATGGAGGACACAACCAGCCCAGGATGGAGGACACAACCATCCCAGGATGGAGGACACAACCAGCCCAGGATGGAGGACACAACCATCCCAGGATGGAGGACACAACCATCCCAGGATGGAGGACACAACCAGCCCAGGATGGAGGACACAACCAGCCCAGGATGGAGGACACAACCAGCCCAGGATGGAGGACACAACCATCCCAGGATGGAGGACACAACCAGCCCAGGATGGAGGACACAACCAGCCCAGGATGGAGGACACAACCAGCCCAGGATGGAGGACACAACCAGCCCAGGATGGAGGACACAACCAGCCCAGGATGGAGGACACAACCAGCCCAGGATGGAGGACACAACCAGCCCAGGATGGAGGACACAACCAACCCAGGATGGAGGACACAACCAGCCCAGGATGGAGGACACAACCATCCCAGGATGGAGGACACAACCAGCCCAGGATGGAGGATACAACCATCCCAGGATGGAGGACACAACAATCCCAGGATGGAGGACACAACCAGCCCAGGATGGAGGACACAACCAGCCCAGGATGGAGGACACAACCAGCCCAGGATGGAGGACACAACCAGCCCAGGATGGAGGACACAACCAGCCCAGGATGGAGGACACAACCATCCCAGGATGGAGGACAGAACCATCCCAGGATGGAGGACACAACCATCCCAGGATGGAGGACACAACCAGCCCAGGATGGAGGACACAACCAGCCCAGGACGGACACAACCATCCCAGGATGGAGGACACAACCATCCCAGGATGGAGGACACAACCAGCCCAGGATGGAGGACACAACCAGCCCAGGATGGAGGACACAACCAGCCCAGGATGGAGGACACAACCAGCCCAGGATGGAGGACACAACCATCCCAGGATGGAGGACACAACCATCCCAGGATGGAGGACACAACCATCCCAGGATGGAGGACACAACCAGCCCAGGATGGAGGACACAACCAGCCCAGGATGGAGGACACAACCAGCCCAGGATGGAGGACACAACCAGCCCAGGATGGAGGAAACAACCAGCCCAGGATGGAGGACACAACAATCCCAGGATGGAGGACACAACCATCCCAGGATGGAGGACACAACAATCCCAGGATGGAGGACACAACCATCCCAGGATGGAGGACACAACCATCCCAGGATGGAGGACACAACCAGCCCAGGATGGAGGACACAACCAGACCAGGATGGAGGACACAACCATCCCAGGATGGAGGACACAACCAGCCCAGGATGGAGGACACAACCAGCCCAGGATGGAGGACACAACCAGCCCAGGATGGAGGACACAACCAGCCCAGGATGGAGGACACAACCAGCCCAAGATGGAGGACACAACCAGCCCAGGATGGAGGACACAACCATCCCAGGATGGAGGACACAACAATCCCAGGATGGAGGACACAACCATCCCAGGATGGAGGACACAACCATCCCAGGATGGAGGACACAACCAGCCCAGGATGGAGGACACAACCAGCCCAGGATGGAGGACACAACCAGCCCAGGATGGAGGACACAACCAGCCCAGGATGGAGGACACAACCATCCCAGGATGGAGGACACAACCAGCCCAGGATGGAGGACACAACCAGCCCAGGATGGAGGACACAACCAGCCCAGGATGGAGGACACAACCATCCCAGGATGGAGGACACAACCAGCCCAGGATGGAGGACACAACCAGCCCAGGATGGAGGACACAACCAGCCCAGGATGGAGGACACAACCATCCCAGGATGGAGGACACAACCATCCCAGGATGGAGGACACAACCAGCCCAGGATGGAGGACACAACCAGCCCAGGATGGAGGACACAACCATCCCAGGATGGAGGACACAACAATCCCAGGATGGAGGACACAACCATCCCAGGATGGAGGACACAACCATCCCAGGATGGAGGACACAACCAGCCCAGGATGGAGGACACAACCAGACCAGGATGGATTATTATTATTATAATCAAGGGGGAAGCGCTAAACCCGGAGGATTATACAGCGCCTGGGGGGGGGGGATGTGGAAGGCATTCAGGCTTAATTCGGGGAACTGGAGCACAGATCCAATTCCCTAAATCAAGAGCCCCTCACCAACATCAAGGAACCTTCCTTGAGGGGAGACCAGGATGGAGGACACAACCATCCCAGGATGGAGGACACAACCATCCCAGGATGGAGGACACAACCAGCCCAGGATGGAGGACACAACTAGCCCAGGATGGAGGACACAACCAGCCCAGGATGGAGGACACAACCAGCCCAGGATGGAGGACACAACCATCCCAGGATGGAGGACACAACCAGCCCAGGATGGCGGACACAACCATCCCAGGATGGAGGACACAACCAGCCCAGGATGGAGGACACAACCATCCCAGGATGGAGGACACAACCATCCCAGGATGGAGGACACAACCAGCCCAGGATGGAGGACACAACCATCCCAGGATGGAGGACACAACCATCCCAGGATGGAGGACACAACCAGCCCAGGATGGAGGACACAACCAGCCCAGGATGGAGGACACAACCAGCCCAGGATGGAGGACACAACCAGCCCAGGATGGAGGACACAACCATCCCAGGATGGAGGACACAACCAGCCCAGGATTGAGGACACAACCATCCCAGGATGGAGGACACAACCAGCCCAGGATGGAGGACACAACCAGCCCAGGATGGAGGACACAACCAGCCCAGGATGGAGGACACAACCAGCCCAGGATGGAGGACACAACCAGCCCAGGATGGAGGACACAACCAGCCCAGGATGGAGGACACAACCAGCCCAGGATGGAGGACACAACCATCCCAGGATGGAGGACACAACCAGCCCAGGATGGAGGACACAACCAGCCCAGGATGGAGGACACAACCATCCCAGGATGGAGGACACAACCAGCCCAGGATGGAGGACACAACCAGCCCAGGATGGAGGACACAACCAGCCCAGGATGGAGGACACAACCAGCCCAGGATGGAGGACACAACCATCCCAGGGTGGAGGACACAACCAGCCCAGGATGGCGGACACAACCATCCCAGGATGGAGGACACAACCAGCCCAGGATGGAGGACACAGCCATCCCAGGATGGAGGACACAACCATCCCAGGATGGAGGACACAACCAGCCCAGGATGG
The DNA here is from genome assembly GCF_038502225.1 of Cherax quadricarinatus. NCBI lineage: Eukaryota > Metazoa > Arthropoda > Malacostraca > Decapoda > Parastacidae > Cherax > Cherax quadricarinatus. The sequence goes on from NC_091336.1 coordinate 16,684,128, forward strand.
AGGACACAACCATCCCAGGATGGAGGACACAACCATCCCAGGATGGAGGACACAACCAGCCCAGGATGGAGGACACAACCAGCCCAGGATGGAGGACACAACCAGCCCAGGATGGAGGACACAACCAGCCCAGGATGGAGGACACAACCAGCCCAGGATGGAGGACACAACCAGCCCAGGATGGAGGACACAACCATCCCAGGATGGAGGACACAACCATCCCAGGATGGAGGACACAACCAGCCCAGGATGGAGGACACAACCATCCCAGGATGGAGGACACAACCAGCCCAGGATGGAGGACACAACCAGCCCAGGATGGAGGACACAACCAGCCCAGGATGGAGGACACAACCATCCCAGGATGGAGGACACAACCATCCCAGGATGGAGGACACAACCATCCCAGGATGGAGGACACAACCAGCCCAGGATGGAGGACACAACCAGCCCAGGATGGAGGACACAACCAGCCCAGGATGGAGGACACAACCAGCCCAGGATGGAGGACACAACCAGCCCAGGATGGAGGACACAACCAGCCCAGGATGGAGGACACAACCATCCCAGGATGGAGGACACAACCAGCCCAGGATGGAGGACACAACGATCCCAGGATGGAGGACACAACCAGCCCAGGATGGAGGACACAACCATCCCAGGATGGAGGACACAACCATCCCAGGATGGAGGACACAACCAGCCCAGGATGGAGGACACAACCAGCCCAGGATGGAGGACACAACCAGCCCAGGATGGAGGACACAACCATCCCAGGATGGAGGACACAACCAGCCCAGGATGGAGGACACAACCAGCCCAGGATGGAGGACACAACCAGCCCAGGATGGAGGACACAACCAGCCCAGGACGGACACAACCAGCCCAGGACGGACACAACCAGCCCAGGATGGAGGACACAACCAGCCCAGGACGGACACAACCAGCCCAGGACGGACACAACCAGCCCAGGACGGACACAACCAGCCCAGGACGGAGGACACAACCAGCCCAGGACGGACACAACCAGCCCAGGACGGACACAACCAGCCCAGGACGGACACAACCAGCCCAGGATGGAGGACACAACCAGCCCAGGATGGAGGACACAACCAGCCCAGGATGGAGGACACAACCAGCCCAGGATGGAGAACACAACCAGCCAAGGATGGAGGACACAACCAACCCAGGATGGAGGACACAACCACCCCAGGATGGAGGACACAACCAGCCAAGGATGGAGGACACAACCAACCCAGGATGGAGGACACACCCAGCCCAGGATGGAAGACACAACCAACCCAGGATGGAGGACACAACCAGCCCAGGATGGAGGACACAACCAGCCCAGGATGGAAGACACAACCAACCCAGGATGGAGGACACAACAAACCCAGGATGGAGGACACAACCAGCCCAGGATGGAGGACACAACCAGCCCAGGATGGAGGACACAACCAACCCAGGATGGAAGACACAACCAACCCAGGATGGAAGACACAACCAACCCAGGATGGAAGACACAACCAACCCAGGATGGAGGACACAACCAGCCCAGGATGGAAGACACAACCAACCCAGGATGGAGGACACAACCAACCCAGGATGGAGGACACAACCAACCCAGGATGGAGGACACAACCAGCCCAGGATGGAGGACACAACCAGCCCAGGATGGAAGACACAACCAAGCCAGGATGGAGGACACAACCAACCCAGGATGGAGGACACAACCAACCCAGGATGGAGGACACAACCAGCCCAGGATGGAGGACACTACCAGCCCAGGATGGAGGGCACAACCAGCCCAGGATGGAGGACACAACCATCCCAGGATGGAGGACACAACCATCCCTGGATGGAGGGCACAACCAGCCCAGGATGGAGGACACAACCAGCCCAGGATGGAGGACACAACCATCCCAGGATGGAGGGCACAACCAGCCCAGGATGGAGGACACAACCAGCCCAGGATGGAGGGCACAACCAGCCCAGGATGGAGGACACAACCAGCCCAGGATGGAGGACACAACCAGCCCAGGATGGAGGACACAACCAGCCCAGGATGGAGGACACAACCAGCCTAGGATGGAGGGCACAACCAGCTCAGGATGGAGGACACAACCAGCCCAGGATGGAGGACACAACCAACCCAGGATGGAGGACACAACCAGCCCAGGATGGAGGACACAACCAGCCCAGGATGGAGGACACAACCAGCCCAGGATGGAAGACACAACCAACCTAGGATGGAGGACACAACCAGCCCATGATGGAAGACACAACCATCCCAGGATGGAGGACACAACCATCCCAGGATGGAGGACACAACCAGCCCAGGATGGAGGACACAACCAGCCCAGGATGGAGGACACAACCAGCCTAGGATGGAGGGCACAACCAGCTCAGGATGGAGGACACAACCAGCCCAGGATGGAGGACACAACCAGCCCAGGATGGAGGGCACAACCAGCCCAGGATGGAGGACACAACCAACCCAGGATGGAGGACACAACCAGCCCAGGATGGAGGACACAACCATCCCAGGATGGAGGACACAACCAGCCCAGGATGGAGGACACAACCATCCCAGGATGGAGGACACAACCATCCCAGGATGGAGGACACAACCAGCCCAGGATGGAGGACACAACCAGCCCAGGATGGAGGACACAACCAGCCCAGGATGGAGGACACAACCATCCCAGGATGGAGGACACAACCAGCCCAGGATGGAGGACACAACCAGCCCAGGATGGAGGACACAACCAGCCTAGGATGGAGGGCACAACCAGCTCAGGATGGAGGACACAACCAGCCCAGGATGGAGGACACAACCAGCCCAGGATGGAGGGCACAACCAGCCCAGGATGGAGGACACAACCAACCCAGGATGGAGGACACAACCATCCCAGGATGGAGGACACAACCATCCCAGGATGGAGGACACAACCATCCCAGGATGGAGGACACAACCAGCCCAGGATGGAGGATACAACCATCCCAGGATGGAGGACACAACAATCCCAGGATGGAGGACACAACCAGCCCAGGATGGAGGATACAACCATCCCAGGATGGAGGACACAACAATCCCAGGATGGAGGACACAACCATCCCAGGATGGAGGACACAACCAGCCCAGGATGGAGGACACAACCATCCCAGGATGGAGGACACAACCAGCCCAGGATGGAGGATACAACCATCCCAGGATGGAGGACACAACAATCCCAGGATGGAGGACACAACCAGCCCAGGATGGAGGACACAACCAGCCCAGGATGGAGGACACAACCAGCCCAGGATGGAGGACACAACCAGCCCAGGATGGAGGACACAACCAGCCCAGGATGGAGGACACAACCATCCCAGGATGGAGGACAGAACCATCCCAGGATGGAGGACACAACCATCCCAGGATGGAGGACACAACCAGCCCAGGATGGAGGACACAACCATCCCAGGATGGAGGACACAACCATCCCAGGATGGAGGACACAACCAGCCCAGGATGGAGGACACAACCAGCCCAGGATGGAGGACACAACCAGCCCAGGATGGAGGACACAACCAGCCCAGGATGGTGTGAGACCTCTACCCACTCTACCGGAGGTATCCCAGCGAGTGAGCACGTCCCCTGTATATCCCAGTGCTTAACAAGCTAGGGAATAGCATATGAAGGTACAAATAAAAATGGGAACTATGGCTATAGTTTACTTAATAACATAAAAGGGCTAGAATACAACATCTCCTGATGGAAATTTACACAATATAACAATTGACCTATGAGACTTATTACCAGGGGGAAGGGTAGATGTTATCAGTAACACGGACTAGTACTCACTCTTAATTCACCGACCAGCTGACCCGAGATTCCCAATGCGTGGTCTACTACACACGCGGCTGTCCAGAGCTCTCGCTCGACGGACCTGTCACCAACAACCTCCTTGCCCCGCTCTTTCCTGGGCTTATATCGTAGTCAAAGTACCCCCCTCCCCAATGGTGTATGTACCACGTGTACGACCTGACGCCTAGGTCTGAGGCGTCAAGAACAAAAGACCTCAGACGTGGGCGTGGCTACAGACGCCTGCCAAGGCAAGGTGTGACCATATAATTGGTCAAATTAGGTCTCCCCAGAGACCTCACAAGCCCAGCTGGACTACATCACATCCCCCTTTCTCCCCCAGTTTAAAATATCTGAGAACTAGGACAATTTGTCCTAGTTATTAGACTATTTTAATCCTAACCCCTTAAATCTATTACAATACAATAGCAAATAATATGAATTCACACAGATCAGTAGGTTTAATAAATTCTAGCACAGGAAACGAATAACAATGACTCTGGTGCGAAACCTCCTTATCCGTCATGTCTCCTTAAAACTAAATATCGGGCTCCAGTGCCTTCCTGTACTCTACTAGAAATAAACTAGCTCCTGTAGTCACCCTCGCTAATTAACCATTGAGCCAAACCTCGTAAGGTTTTCCTGGCGTAGAAAACAGCTCCAGCGGGTATTATTCCTTCAAGTACTTGCAACTGAACCATTACACGACCACAATGTCGCATTTTCCTTGCACCGTACCGTGACCATTCATGACAAGGCAGGAATCGCAACCAGGACCAATCATTATCCCATTTCTAGGAACTAAAAGAAAACCTCCCATCCCTCACATAAAGGAATCCTCTTCTGACGGCGAGCCGATTGGTGTTTACAAGTCTCCACCTGAAAAGAAAATACATCCTATCTCTACTGTGATCCCTCCCGGCAAGGAGCTAGCTCACATAATATACAACACATTATTGTCCCAACAGCTGACATAACATAGGGCATCCCCTAGCAGTAGAGATACCGTACTAATACCACTCTAATCATCATTTCCCAAGCTTCACTGGCTAGTAGTGAATGACACGGTTGGCTTGACTTGGGGCCATGCTATTGACCCAGGGAGAAGCTCTCTCCAAATCCTTGGGCAGAAATATGAAGGGGTCGACGGAGGAGGACATAGGGCCATTGCAGTATTCTTGTCATCTCACCTCCAGATCTGTCTACTGCTTCTACTAGAAGAGGGGTTAGCCAGAGCTTCTGGCCGACCCTAGCACTTCCTAAATTGGGCCATGTCTCATTGTGTGGACTTCATTGGCGTTTAGGAACGCTCATGCGGGTCCCTCTCGTTGAAAGCACAGCATCTGGGAACTTCACGACTCAGCAAGCAGCTTATCTTCACCACGACAATACTCCTCAGGCACCAAGGCCACCCTTCATCCGTCCAGCCTCACCCGTCACTTCCACCTCTTGCATGGTGGTGGCACGAGAGCTGGCTACCGCTTTTCCTCAAGTCTCCCAGGTCTAATAATAGCCCTTTTGCTGGACCCAAACTGACTTCTTGGCACTTCTGCGTCTCCATCACTCCAGGCCAAATAGATTCCTGGAGTCTCCTTGGCAGATCCTGGCAACATCTCCACATCTCCTGTGAATAATAGTAGACGGCAGTATTGTTCTACAGGTGACTGGGGCTTATTGTTGGTGGGCAGGTCTCTAGAGTATTGAGCCGACCTGAGGGCGAGGCGAGTGGTCAGCTCCTTCCCTCAGGGTCCCATTTACTCACAACACTCCCTCCCTCCAGCAATAATTCCCTTACAAATTTCGTCTATACATTCTTGACCTTGTATTCATACCAACATTTTCCTCCACCAGCTGATGTAACCTATCTTCCTCATATACCTCGTCATTTACAGTCCTTTCATCCACCACATTAACATTAGGCATTACTATTTCCTCCTCAGACCAGAATGGCTTTAGTTTATTACAATGAACAATCCTCTCACTCTGGTCCTCAAACAACCCTTTAACCTTCACATTTACTGGTCCCATTTTCTCTAAGATGCGGTAAGGACCTTTCCACCTTGGACCGAGGGACCTACTCTGTTGAGGGGTTACTTCATCTTTATATACCATTACTAGGTTACCTTCCTTAAGTTTAAGAGGCTTCACTTGCCTGTCATAGTAGTGAGCATATTTTTCCTGCGCTCTACCAGATGCCTGGGCGGCAGTTCGCCAAGCAGTTCTCATTTTTGTTAGGACTTCTGAAGGATAGTCCTCACCGTATCTGACAACTGCTTGGTTCACCAAGCCTGCTGCAAAATGACAGTCATGCCCTGTAAATAGGAATAATGGTTGTGTCCCTATTGATTTGTGAATAGCGGTGTTTAAAGCAAATTGAACATATGGTATATATTTATCCCATTGTAATGGTTCTTTCTCTGAGAGAATGGCCAGTGTATTTTTGACTACTTGGTTCGTTCTCTCCACCATACCATTCGCCTGTGGATGATAAGCTGTCGTGAATGCTGTCATTATTTCTAAGGTGTTACAAACCTCTGCAAATACCTTGCTTTTAAACTCTGAACCTTGATCTGTTACTAATTCTCTAGGAGGTCCAAATATTGCTACGAATCTATCAAGGAGCGCCTCTGCAACAGTCTGTGGGTCTTTCTTAGGGATGGGTACAAGTGTTGTATACCGTGACAGATGGTCCACCAGCACAAGAACATACCTATTGCCTGAATAACTATTATGTAAGTCAATAAGATCTGCACCAACCCGGTCCAACGGCTCCTTAATCTCGGGAAAAGCTTGCAATTCCACATTAACCTGAGGGTTACCTTTCCTCCTTTGGCAATTACCACAACATTTTACATATTCGGTTACATAATTCAGGAGACCAGGAAAGTAGAACATTTCTTTGGCCCTCTTATAAGTCCTAAAAACACCTGGATGGCCAGCCATCTTGGATGAGTGTGCAAGCTTCAGAGCGGCCTTCCTGAGGACATTGGGTATTACTACCTGCTGTACTGAACGATCGTTCAGCTCCGTAATCCTATGTAGCACACCGTCTTTCATCTCGAATTCATCAATAGGGCGGCTTGGCTTGTGGCACGGGAGCTTCTCTCCCTCCAAATACTCAATTATCTCCTTCCACCTGTTCTCTTCCAGTTGGTACTCTCTTAATTTTTCATTGTTCACATTCTCAATATTAACATTTACATTTATTGCTGCTACATTCCTACTCAATACGTCTGGTACATGGTGTGAGGCTCCGGGCTTATAAAGAATCTGGTACGAGTGTGCTGACAGTTCGTAACCCCATCTAGACATCCTAGGACAGCGAGTTTTCTTTTTAAATATGTGCACCAATGCCCTGTGATCTGTTATTATTTTAAAATGGCGCTGAAATACATACGGTTCAAAGTATCTCACACTTTCTACCACTGCCAAGGCTTCTTTATCAGTGATGGCATACCTGACTTCCGGTCCTTTAATCTTTCTGCTAAAATACGCTACTGGGTGTGGGTTATTTTCCTTGTCTCTTTGCATTAGGCAACCTCCTATTGCAACTGCTGAAGCGTCTGTATGTATCTCAAACTCTCTGGAAAAATCAGGAACCACTAATACCGGCTCACTTGTAAGCTCAGCCTTTAATTTTTCGTGAGCCAACTCATGTTCTTCTTTCCATACAAACTTAGCTTTCTTCTTAGTTAGATCTGTCAGTGGTGCTGCTAGCTCTGCAAAACCCTTAATATGTCTTCTAAAGTATCCTGCTGCACCTAGGAACCTCCTGACTTCCCTTGCTGTTCTAGGTCTTGGCATTTCAGATATTGCCTTACACTTATCAGGGTCAGGGCGAATCCCTTCAGGGCTTACCTGAAAGCCTAGAAATTTAAAGCTAGTGGCTGCTATTATACATTTCTTTGCGTTCAACTTAAATCCTGCTTTATCCAGTAGTTTTAGTGTCTCCACAAGGTTGTCTACATGTTCTGGAAATGACCGGGAGTAGACTACCACATCATCAAGATATGCCAGTGAGTGTCTACCCAACACAGGGCTGAGGATGAAGTTTATAGCTCTTTGGAAGCTAGAGGGCGCGGTTTTTAACCCGTAGGGCATTCGTTTAAATTGGTATAATCTGACCCCATCTGAGAATGCTGTCTTCTCTCTATCTTCTTCTGAAACGGGGATGGCCCAATAAGCTGACTTAGCGTCCAAAGTCGAAAAATACTTAGCTGTTCCAAATGAATCAAGAATTTCCTGGATTAGGGGCAAGGGGTAACTATCAGCTATTGTTAATTCATTCACTTTCCTATAATCCACACAGAACCGATAAGAGTTATCTGGTTTCTTTACCAACACTACAGGTGAGAGCCACGGTGATGAACTCGGTTCAATTACATCGTTCTGGAGCATGGTATTACATTCCTCCCTTATTACTCTCTTAGCCTCTTCTGGGAGTCTCCATTGACGGGTTTGGACAGGTAAACTGTCACCTGTAGGTATAGTATGCTCAATCTGGGGCAGCAAGCCTATATCTCCTTCATCCATTGAAAACAACTTTGGAAAGTTCCTTAAAGCATTCTTTATTATTTCCTTCTCAGAACATTTTAAATGATTTAGATTTACATCATTAAATGTCTTTTCCCTTTTACTTTCGTTCTGGGTGGGAGCGGCAGGCGTCACTACCCTTTCTGGGAGTCTGGTATTAAGTGCTCCACATTGTTGACCTCGGTCAGGTAGCCTAACGGAGTCAGGTTCAAAAATTAAGTCTTTGGGGATAATCTCAGCTGATGTTAACCTTCTACCATTCTTGAATCTTAACGCTTTACTTGTCAGATTTATCACTGGTATTAAGATATGTCTTTTCTCAGAAACCTGGGCTAGATGATGAGGCACCAGGAAGGATTCTAGCTTCCCCGCTAATTGTAAGATACTTCCTGGCTCGACCTTCCTTCCCACTGAGCCTTTAATAAATTTGAATGTATTAGGTGGACATACCTGGTTATATAATACATGAACTGCATAATCTGCGTCTGCAGAGTTCACATTAGGTAACTGCGCTTCAAAAAGTGATTTAGATGGGGTTTTGAATAATTTATTACTCCTACTCATAGAAGCTACTATTGAGGGATGTTCTATGAATTTTATTGGAAAGGAAACCTCATCCAGTATCAGCCGACTGGTTCCCCTTCCTTTGCCATACGACAAGAGGAAGTCAAACCTTCTGAGAAAATCCATACCTAAGAGTAAGTCCCCTGGAAACCTTACTCCAGACACTACTAAACAAGCGTGAACTTTATAACTTTCACCCAGTTCAAAGTACAGGTCCGTTTGTCCCTCGACATTAATATCATTACCATTTACAGCAGTAATATCTCTCTTAGCTTTGCTTATTTTACAACCCCTCCAGTTATTACATACATCTCGCTTAATTATTGACACCTGACTTCCCGTATCAATGAAAGCTACCAATTTTTTCCCATTTACTCTTACTTTAATCATAGGTCTTTCATCTTTGGTAACAAGGTTATCAGACCTATCTTTCTTAACCTTGTACCTTCTTCTTTCGTTAGGAACGAAAATTAGGGCAGTTGGCCCTAATATGGCCAATCCCGCCACACTCCCAGCATTGATTAGTTCTCCGAGCATTCTGTTTATTACGCCCACCACCGCCTGTCCTGCGGTGCGGGGGTATATACTTCTTCTCATTATTGGTTGTCGCCACATATGGTGACTCAGGTGTTACTCTCTCTGAGGCAACAATTCTATCTCCCTTTCTGTCTCTACCATATTCGGACTCGAGAGACATGGCATATTGAACTAGTTCTTCGAAGGTTTTAATCGCTAGTACCATAGCAACTCTAGTTCTCATCCAGACCGGCAACCCTTCACAAAATACCTGCTTTTTATAAAGCTCCAGCTGTTCTGCATTATATTTTAAAGTTCCGTTCACATCTTCCACCCTGGACCATACCAGACAACTGAAGTCCCTTAGTGTGTGTCCTTCCTTCAGTTGCAATTGTTCCAGGTATCGATGGATATTTTCAACTGATACTGCCGTCTGGAACCTATATCTTATAGCCTCCTTGAAATTACTCCAGTCCTTTACGTTAATAAATTGTGGGAGACTAAATATGGATGCTGTGTTATCTACAATTGCCCTGAATCCCAGTGAAACTTTCATTTTTTCATCAGATATATTAAGCAAAATGGCCTCAATATTTTTAATCCAAGCTTCTACTTTGATATTTCTTTCGATGGGATTCCTCGGCAAATCTTCTACATGAAATTTCGGCAAATTTTCTAAATATGGCCTATCAACAATTACTGTCCCACACATAGAGGTTCCAACACTACTATCTGGAGCTGATGCCCCAGATAAAATCTTTTGCTGAAGCATAGGGTTCGTTGGGACGTTGAGTGGCTTGGTTAGGGAAGGATTGACCTGGGAAGGCTGGAGGCTCAGAAGTTGGGGTTGGGTCGGGAGTCCCGGTATATTAGATAAGGACCCATTCGGGGAAATACTGAATGGTTCCCCAGCTGTAGTTACAAGTGTGGGTGTTTGGTTAGTATTTACAGGAACAGCATTGGGCAGGTGAACACCTGACACAGCAGGGGAAGCTATGGTTACTGAGGGGTTAGGTATACTAGTAACTGTAGAACCAGGCGCAGAAGTGGGAACCCTATAGGCAGCTACCCCAGGGACTTGGGGAGCAGGTACAACAATAGGGGATTGAGGGTTACTCATAACTTGAGCAATAACACTATGAAGCACAGAGTTAAGATAAGGATACATACTATAGTCAGCATTAACTGGGTTATTAAAATACGGAGGTATGGGGTTAGTAGCATCCCGGGTTGGTAAAATTGATACTCCCGGGCTAACAGCAGTGGTAGATGTATTAGATACCACTGTGGCCATAGTATTCGTGGTACTACTGGGGGTCACCGTGGAACCTATATTCGTTCCTGAGCCTTGGACCTGGGGATGGTTTGTCCCTGACATATGTACCCCTGAAGTATTATTTATCACTGAAATCTCATTTTCTTGATTATTTATACCGTCACTAACATTAATCACTGAATCTTGCTGTGGAACCATGTTGCTAGACCCTTCACTTGAGCCTGGTGCGAGATCACTAACATTGACGTTAGCCTCTGCCATTCTGTTCACGAGGAACTTCACCTGTATCCTACTGGATCGTCTGATTGCACTATTTAACGTCTTGCTACGCAAATTATATTTGGTCATCACCCACCTGACAACCATAAGAGTAGGATTGTCCTGGTTTATTCTTAAGGTTACGGTCACAGTGAACGGTAAAACAAATGATAGGCGACACAAAGAAATTAATATTTGGTTTTGATAGCAAAAACCGACCAGTCGTAAAGCACGTGAGCCGCGTTTAATGATAAACGCTAAACCGCTGCCACCATGTGAGACCTCTACCCACTCTACCGGAGGTATCCCAGCGAGTGAGCACGTCCCCTGTATATCCCAGTGCTTAACAAGCTAGGGAATAGCATATGAAGGTACAAATAAAAATGGGAACTATGGCTATAGTTTACTTAATAACATAAAAGGGCTAGAATACAACATCTCCTGATGGAAATTTACACAATATAACAATTGACCTATGAGACTTATTACCAGGGGGAAGGGTAGATGTTATCAGTAACACGGACTAGTACTCACTCTTAATTCACCGACCAGCTGACCCGAGATTCCCAATGCGTGGTCTACTACACACGCGGCTGTCCAGAGCTCTCGCTCGACGGACCTGTCACCAACAACCTCCTTGCCCCGCTCTTTCCTGGGCTTATATCGTAGTCAAAGTACCCCCCTCCCCAATGGTGTATGTACCACGTGTACGACCTGACGCCTAGGTCTGAGGCGTCAAGAACAAAAGACCTCAGACGTGGGCGTGGCTACAGACGCCTGCCAAGGCAAGGTGTGACCATATAATTGGTCAAATTAGGTCTCCCCAGAGACCTCACAAGCCCAGCTGGACTACATCACAATGGAGGACACAACCATCCCAGGATGGAGGACACAACCATCCCAGGATGGAGGACACAACCATCCCAGGATGGAGGACACAACCAGCCCAGGATGGAGGACACAACCAGCCCAGGATGGAGGACACAACCAGCCCAGGATGGAGGACACAACCAGCCCAGGATGGAGGAAACAACCAGCCCAGGATGGAGGACACAACAATCCCAGGATGGAGGACACAACCATCCCAGGATGGAGGACACAACAATCCCAGGATGGAGGACACAACCATCCCAGGATGGAGGACACAACCATCCCAGGATGGAGGACACAACCAGCCCAGGATGGAGGACACAACCAGACCAGGATGGAGGACACAACCATCCCAGGATGGAGGACACAACCAGCCCAGGATGGAGGACACAACCAGCCCAGGATGGAGGACACAACCAGCCCAGGATGGAGGACACAACCAGCCCAGGATGGAGGACACAACCAGCCCAAGATGGAGGACACAACCATCCCAGGATGGAGGACACAACCAGCCCAGGATGGAGGACACAACCATCCCAGGATGGAGGACACAACCATCCCAGGATGGAGGACACAACCAGCCCAGGATGGAGGACACAACTAGCCCAGGATGGAGGACACAACCAGCCCAGGATGGAGGACACAACCAGCCCAGGATGGAGGACACAACCATCCCAGGATGGAGGACACAACCAGCCCAGGATGGCGGACACAACCATCCCAGGATGGAGGACACAACCATCCCAGGATGGAGGACACAACCATCCCAGGATGGAGGACACAACCATCCCAGGATGGAGGACACAACCAGCCCAGGATGGAGGACACAACCATCCCAGGATGGAGGACACAACCATCCCAGGATGGAGGACACAACCAGCCCAGGATGGAGGACACAACCAGCCCAGGATGGAGGACACAACCAGCCCAGGATGGAGGACACAACCAGCCCAGGATGGAGGACACAACCATCCCAGGATGGAGGACACAACCAGCCCAGGATTGAGGACACAACCATCCCAGGATGGAGGACACAACCATCCCAGGATGGAGGACACAACCATCCCAGGATGGAGGACACAACCAGCCCAGGATTGAGGACACAACCATCCCAGGATGGAGGACACAACCAGCCCAGGATGGAGGACACAACCATCCCAGGATGGAGGACACAACCATCCCAGGATGGAGGACACAACCAGCCCAGGATGGAGGACACAACCATCCCAGGATGGAGGACACAACCAGCCCAGGATGGAGGACACAACCATCCCAGGATGGAGGACACAACCAGCCCAGGATGGAGGACACAACCAGCCCAGGATGGAGGACACAACCAGCCCAGGATGGAGGACACAACCAGCCCAGGATGGAGGACACAACCATCCCAGGATGGAGGACACAACCAGCCCAGGATGGAGGACACAACCAGCCCAGGATGGAGGACACAACCAGCCCAGGATGGAGGACACAACCAGCCCAGGATGGAGGACACAACCAGCCCAGGATGGAGGACACAACCAGCCCAGGATGGAGGACACAACCATCCCAGGATGGAGGACACAACCAGCCCAGGATGGAGGACACAACCAGCCCAGGATGGAGGACACAACCATCCCAGGATGGAGGACACAACCAGCCCAGGATGGAGGACACAACCAGCCCAGGATGGAGGACACAACCAGCCCAGGATGGAGGACACAACCAGCCCAGGATGGAGGACACAACCATCCCAGGGTGGAGGACACAACCAGCCCAGGATGGCGGACACAACCATCCCAGGATGGAGGACACAACCAGCCCAGGATGGAGGACACAGCCATCCCAGGATGGAGGACACAACCATCCCAGGATGGAGGACACAACCAGCCCAGGATGGAGGACACAACCATCCCAGGATGGAGGACACAACCATCCCAGGATGGAGGACACAACCAGCCCAGGATGGAGGACACAACCAGCCCAGGATGGAGGACACAACCAGCCCAGGATGGAGGACACAACCAGCCCAGGATGGAGGACACAACCAGCCCAGGATGGAGGACACAACCAGCCCAGGATGGAGGACACAACCATCCCAGGATGGAGGACACAACCATCCCAGGATGGAGGACACAACCAGCCCAGGATGGAGGACACAACCATCCCAGGATGGAGGACACAACCAGCCCAGGATGGAGGACACAACCAGCCCAGGATGGAGGACACAACCAGCCCAGGATGGAGGACACAACCAGCCCAGGATGGAGGACACAACCATCCCAGGATGGAGGACACAACCATCCCAGGATGGAGGACACAACCATCCCAGGATGGAGGACACAACCAGCCCAGGATGGAGGACACAACCAGCCCAGGATGGAGGACAACCAGCCCAGGATGGAGGACACAACCAGCCCAGGATGGAGGACACAACCAGCCCAGGATGGAGGACACAACCATCCCAGGATGGAGGACACAACCAGCCCAGGATGGAGGACACAACCATCCCAGGATGGAGGACACAACCAGCCCAGGATGGAGGACACAACCATCCCAGGATGGAGGACACAACCATCCCAGGATGGAGGACACAACCAGCCCAGGATGGAGGACACAACCAGCCCAGGATGGAGGACACAACCATCCCAGGATGGAGGACACAACCAGCCCAGGATGGAGGACACAACCAGCCCAGGATGGAGGACACAACCAGCCCAGGATGGAGGACACAACCAGCCTAGGATGGAGGACACAACCAGCCCAGGATGGAGGACACAACCAGCCCAGGATGGAGGACACAACCAGCCCAGGATGGAGGACACAACCAGCCCAGGATGGAGGACACAACCAGCCCAGGATGGAGGACACAACCAGCCCAGGATGGAGGACACAACCATCCCAGGATGGAGGACACAACCAGCCCAGGATGGAGGACACAACCATCCCAGGATGGAGGACACAACCATCCCAGGATGGAGGACACAACCAGCCCAGGATGGAGGACACAACCATCCCAGGATGGAGGACACAACCAGCCCAGGATGGAGGACACAACCATCCCAGGATGGAGGGCACAACCAGCCCAGGATGGAGGGCACAACCAGCCCAGGATGGAGGGCACAACCAGCCCAGGATGGAGGACACAACCATCCCAGGATGGAGGACACAACCATCCCAGGATGGAGGGCACAACCAGCCCAGGATGGAGGACACAACCAGCCCAGGATGGAGGGCACAACCATCCCAGGATGGAGGGCACAACCAGCCCAGGATGGAGGACACAACCAGCCCAGGATGGAGGGCACAACCAGCCCAGGATGGAGGACACAACCAGCCCAGGATGGAGGACACAACCAGCCCAGGATGGAGGACACAACCAGCCCAGGATGGAGGACACAACCAGCCCAGGATGGAGGACACAACCAGCCCAGGATGGAGGGCACAACCAGCCCAGGATGGAGGACACAACCAGCCCAGGATGGAGGACACAACCAGCCCAGGATGGAGGACACAACCAGCCCAGGATGGAGGACACAACCAGCCCAGGATGGAGGGCACAACCATCCCAGGATGGAGGACACAACCAGCCCAGGATGGAGGACACAACCAGCCCAGGATGGAGGACACAACCAGCCCAGGATGGAGGACACAACCAGCCCAGGATGGAGGGCACAACCAGCCCAGGATGGAGGACACAACTAAATATACAGCTTCAAGTGACCCAAGAGGCCAAAAATAAGCAATGTTGATGAAAGTAGTCCATAAAGCGGGGTCAGGAACTGAGTCTCGACCTTTTCTGAACACATCTTGGTGAATACACGTTGAGTTACTCACCCTGGTACCTACTTACACTCACACACTTCACCGTGCCTGGCACCTGCAAGCAGATCCTCTAATCCATCGACATTTATACCTTTTTTTTTTCAACAATTCATATTTTCTTGGACACAGAGCTCTCCCCCCCCCTCACCTTCCCGTGAGTTCTATCGACATGTCCCGTAGTTCGGTTGGTAACGTACACAACTCACACTGAAGTCCGTGGTTCGATCCTGGTACGGGTGGAAACATTAAGGCGTGTTTCCTTAAGATACCTGCTGCCGGTTCATCTAGCAGTAAGTAGGTACCTGGGTGTTAGCCGACTGGTGTGGGTCGCATCCTGAGGGCAAAATTAACTTAATTTGCCCGGAATGCTCTGCATAATCAGGGACTTTCTATATAGTATATGACCGATGTCAGTTAGGTCTGTATAATTTGTATCATGTAGTTGTAGAAATACAGATTATTATTATTATTATTATTATTATTATTATTATTATTATTATTATTATTATTATTATAAACCTTGAATTTGGAATTCGGTGATCAAGTCTCGACTCTTCAAATTAATCCATGTTTCAGTTAGTGCAATAACATTCACGTCTCCCGCACATGCATGACGTAATTTGTTCATCTTATTACTGGCACTTATGCTATTTGTTGCAATGTTTTTAAGTTTATTTTGTCGACTGAATCTTTCCCCTTTTCATCTTTTCTTTCTGACAAGTTCTGTTGTAATTATCTTTACCCGTTGCTAGTGTACATTATCGTACATTATCACACTATGGTAGGTAAGACACACAGGCAACAGTTAGGAAACTTTATTCCGTTTCGGAATAAAGTTGCCTAACTGTTGCCTATGTGTCTTACCTACCAACCTGTCGGTATTGTATACCATTTTGATGTTCACTATCACACTATGTTCTTAATGTTCTCAGAATCAACTGGTGTGATGGACCTAACAGAGGAAGTGGGCAAAATATGGAATCATTATTCCTAGAGAATGACCTCCGTCAAGGTCAACCCACCATACTTCCCTCGGTCAAGGTCGACCCACGAACAGTGGCGTCACACTTTAAATTTTCAAAATCATACAAGTAAATAATAACTTCCCTACCTGACTCCATCTTTTCCTTTCCAAGCTTCGTAAAACAATGTTTATTACTGTATAACAAAAGCGCTAACCCCGTATGGGTCACTGAGCGCTGGAAGGCAAGTGAAGTGCTTAAGTTAGGCCTACAAGAGTGGCGAGTTATTTTAAGTGTAAAAAAAATCATATTTGACGTAATACGTTAAAGAAAGTTTTAAAAACGCGGAGTATCGCTGCGGGCCACCAATAGCAACAGTCTGGTTGACCAGGCAAGCGCCAGACGACTCTGGCTCATGGCCGGGCTCCAGGAGTAGAAAAACTCTCATAACTCATCAATGGTAATATCGGACATGTTCAGCACGTACATCATAACAAAAGATATGTACTGCGTTAGGGCTATTGATACATGTTTGAACACGAGACACGCTGGAAACTATTGTTACGATACTTTTCGCTCACCGGGAACCTTTTTCTAATAAAAGTTTCCAAACATTGCACATGTATCCATACATTTGTGGATATTATATATTTTGTGTGATAACACTAGACTATGTTAGACAGGCCCTTCAGGTCTTCATGTTAAGTAGGACACTCAATTACCCTGAATACTGAAGTATCATAACTCAAATTCTAGTTATATTTTCCAGGTAGGTCGAGCCTGTGTGGGCTGTTATCAATCAGTGACTGACGTGTGTAAACACAGTTATAGCACAACCCTCACGTTCCCTTCACACCTCCTGTTTGAAAACCCCTGCCACAGTTTCAACACTTATTTACCTTGTAATACCTCAACGGGTATCTACTTAATTTTATTTCAGGGGGTACCCACCTAGTAAGTGGGCACACCTAGCCTTGCTTCAGAGGTACGCACCTAGTCTTGCTTCAAAGGTACGCACCTAGTCTTGCTTCAGAGGTACGCACCTAGCCTTGCTTCAGAGGTACGCACCTAGTCTTGCTTCAGAGGTACGCACCTAGTCTTGCTTCAGGGATACGCGCCTAGTTTTGATTCAGGGATATACACCTAGTCTTGCTTTAGGGAGGCGCACGTAGTCTTGCTTAAGGAATACGCACCTAATCTTACTTCAGGGGTAAGCACCTAATCTTGCATCAAAGCTACGCGCCTAGTACAGATCCCATCTCGGAAACAAGAAATACAACACCAAGGAATAATCATCCCGGAATCTCAGAGACAAAGCAACCAACCTTAAGCTGAACATCCTCCTGCGTCAAGCAGATACTTGCCAGATGTAAGTTTTATTGTTAAGCAGATGACGTAGCAGACACCAGCCGCCTGGAGCAGTACGCCCCCTTACTTCCTGCTCTCCCGTGAGAAATGTCCTTGAAGGAAGTTCATGTACCGTAAGATGATCGTAGGTGAACAAGGCCGGACACGGAATACCTTGTACCCTAGTCCAGCGTGGAGATATGCATGTATAGACGTGGGAGCGTATGCACGGGCGTGGGAAGGCATGCACGGGTGTGGGAGGGTATGCAGGGGCGTGTGAAGGTGCCTATATAGAGCACGAAGGAAGTGGAAGATTTAATTTCAATCAACATAGATACACCGCAACGCACAGCTACTGGTAATTCACTCAACGCTTGGATACTTCCAGCAGGATTGCAGTTTTCTAACACATTTTTTTTCCTGGACTTGCCCACGTGGGGATAAAACGACTGTGGGGGGACGGGCGGGGGGGGGGGGGGTTGACGAGGGTAGAGGTCACAACACACGACAGTAAAGGTCAAGAATGAGTGATAAATGCTGCTGCGCCTATCAACCAGCAACAACTGAAGTTTTTTAAATATATGAATAAAAAACAATACTTGAGGCTATGCAAGCACAATTGTATCATAAATAGGAAATCTCTCTCTCTCTCTCTCTCTCTCTCTCTCTCTCTCTCTCTCTCTCACACACACACACACACACACACACAATGCGTCGTAAATGTTTTAAAACAGAATCTAATAGTGATAAGTCCGTGGTTTTATCAGCATATGCGTCATAGGAAGCCAGTAAATAGCGCTGGAAGTCAAGTGTGGTGGGAGGTACATCAGCTGGTCCATTCGTCCACCTGTACCATCTCCCGCATCTAAAACTCCCGTATCACAAACACTAAACGTCTATTTTAACATCGCGCTTATTTAATCAAACACCTGTTTCATACCGCGCGCTAGTTATCAATTATTAACATGTGTTATTTTTTACATGTCTCAGTAAATCCGTGTTTATATATTACGTGTTTTATTAGACAACTGTGTATAACTAAAGTTTCAGTAAACACCTATCTATATTACACACGTTTCACTAAACACGTTTTAGTTAACACCTGTTTCTGTTACACGTGTTTTAATGTTTCCATGCAACACGTGTTTGGCAGCAGGTGTTTGTTACGGAGAGGTCCCAGCGGATGTCCTCACTTAGACGCTTCTTCTAAAAATAATGATTATTATCTGAGAGTTTTAGTCAGCGTCACTAACCCAATGTACTCCAGACGTTGTATGACCCTACGGGTTTAGCACTGCCCCGCGAATAATATAATTACAATAGTAATAGTAATTATAATAATAATATAAAATAATAATAATAATAATGTATGGAGATACCACTGCAAGTATGAACCTTCTCTAGACCCATTTATGATGAGTAATGATGAATATAAAAATGATGAACAAAACAAGCAATGATGGATATATATATATATATATATATATATATATATATATATATATATATATATATATATATATATATATATATATATATATATATATATATATATATATAGTTAAATAGGATAACGATAGCGAGGCACAAGAATGATAACTTGTGTGGCGGGAACACCATATAATCTCTCACTGGCTTTGTTGATCACAACCCCATTTGCTGACCAAGACCCATTATTACTAAGAACTAGCGTGACTATTACTACTGTAATCCTACTAACGATGGTATTAATAATAATACTATTACTAATTCAACTATTGCTATAACCCTACTAAAGATGGTATTAACAATGTTACTATTACTACAGTCCTACTATTAATGTTAATAATATTGTTAAAAAAAAGGCATCAGAATTTAAAATAATAACCAAGAAATAATACAATAACAACAGGTGCCAAGAATAGCGTAATATATAGAGAGCAACACAACAGGAAGTTGGTATTAAATGAGGAACAACAACAGGTAGCAACAGGGTAACAGTAAGCAGGTAGCAACAGGGTAACAGTAAGCAGGTAGCAACAGGGTAACAGTAAGCAGGTAACAACAAAGGAACAAGCAGGTAACAAGAGAGGAACAACAACGAGTAGTTAGCAACTGAGGCACGAAGGAACAACAGTAAAAAGTTATGAACTGAGGAAGAACAAGCAAGTAACAACAGAGGAACAACAACAAAAGGTATCAACAGAGAAACAGGAGCAAACAGGCAGAAAGAGGAAGGAATAGCAAGCAGATAGCAACAGAGGGAAAGCAGCAAGCAGGTAGCAACAGAGGACAAACAGCAAGCACATAGCAACAAAAGAACAACAGGAAGTAGGAAGGTATTCCCACCACACACCACTCTAAGGCAAATGTTCATATATAAACACATTATTTTCCTGCGTTGCTTATCATGCGTTGCTTATCATGGAGGGGGGCATTATGTACGGGGGATGGGGAGGGTGAGATACAATATGGATGATGGGAAGGATAGAAAGGGGGTAAAATGGAATGAGCCGCCGGAATAGACTGTAGTACTGGACCCAATTGTAAATAATCACAAATTTTAAGAGATTCCTCCTTACTTTTGAACACTTGTTTTTTACACATGAAGAGGAAGGAAACTGGGACTTCCCACCTTGTCGGTTCTCCGAACCATTCATCTACATACTTCCCACCTTCATAATAGTAACAAATTGTGTAAACAGTGTGTCGTGTGGACACGACCCCAGGCTAGCCACCAGATAAATCCGGGTTCATGCCGACTAACTTCTTGTCTACACAAGAGGGAGTTTGGTGGGGTGACTCACTGAACAGTTGGACTCGAAGCGTGGACACTACTACCTATGCACTGCGGACATTAAATTGACATCGAAACGGAGTTCAACGGACTGCAAAGCCCACTGACAGCACCGTCGGCTAACTAGTTATTGAAGGGCCCGGGTTGAAGAATCGTGAGCTAGCAGAGACATATGAGAAACTTTCCTTATACCTGTTGCCCCTGTTCATCTAGAACTTAAAAAATAAGGCGCACTGCAGTGGGCCTGCTGGCCCATGCTTGGCAGGTCCATCTCAAACCCACCCACACCCACACCCACTCATGTACCTGTCCACCTATTCTTCAAGGCTCAGTGACATTACTCGGAAGTTTGCTCCACTCATCCACAATTTTGTTACCATTCTAGTGACTCGTGGGAGGGTAGCATACCTTAGGGCTGTCGTTTAAAATAAGCTAGGTAAGCTAACAGCTCTTTCCCTGTAAAATCAAGGTGTCAAAATAAAAGACATTTGGCTCAACTCCCAATGTTATCTTCTTGGAGTTTCTTTACATTCCTGTTTGCAGAAGTTAACGTCTACAATATTCTAAGATTTTAGTAATTACATATTTGTCCCATTCAAATGTGAATGGACCACAGGTTGGTGGTAGAACCCCACACCCAGACTGGTGGTGGAACCCACACCCAGGCTGGTGATGGAACCCACACCCAGGCTGGTGGTGGAACCCACACCCAGGCTGGTGATGGAACCCACACCCAGGCTGGTGGTGGAACCCACACCCAGGCTGGTGGTGGAACCCACACCCAGGCTGGTGATGGAACCCACACCCAGGCTGGTGATGGAACCCACACCCAGGCTGGTGATGGAACCCACACCCAGGATGGTGGTGGAACCCACACCCAGGCTGGTGGTGGAACCCACACCCAGGCTGGTGATGGAACCCCACACCCAGGATGGTGGTGGAACCCACACCCAGGCTGGTGGTGGAACTCACACCCAGACTGGTGGTGGAACCCACACCCAGGCTGGTGGTGGAACTCACACCCAGACTGGTGGTGGAACCCACACCCAGGCTGGTGGTGGAACTCACACCCAGACTGGTGGTGGAACCCACACCCAGGCTGGTGGTGGAACTCACACCCAGACTGGTGGTGGAACCCACACCCAGACTGGTGGTAGGACCGAATACACAGGTTGGTAGTGGGACTCAACACAGGGTCCTCCACACAGATGAGTGCTGAAAGCCCCACATGATCATCCACACCAACCAGTAATACTTGTCACGAGAGACGCTAATTGTAGCCTGTGTACATAGTTCTGCATCAGTTATTGTCCACCTCTCGTGCATGACTCGCTCTCCCTTCCCTTCGTTCTCCCTTCCCTTCCTCGTCCTCCCTTCCCTTCCTCTCCCTCCCTTCCCTTCCTCATCCTTCCTTCCCTTCCTCGCCCTCCCTTCCCTTCCTCATCCTTCCTTCTCTTCCTCTTCCTCTTTCCAAATCATTCACAAACAACACCAAAAACATCTACAACTTACTACCACCACCCTACAACTACCACTGCCCACTAACCACCATTACCCCACTAACTACTACCAACCACCACAACTTCCGGGTAAGTACATTTATTCTTTGTTTTTATCTATTTGCCTTCCTGGGAGCGCCACTGTGTGACCCCGAAGACCTGAGGGAGGGGGATGTGGGGGAGTGTGTGAGCAAGGAGTGGCAGGGGTGATGTGAGTGGAGCAGTGGGTGTGGGTGGAGGAAGTGTGTTGGAGATTGCAAGGGGTAAGGAGATAAAAAAAATGGGGAGGGTGGTAGGGCATAGAGGAAGGAAAGAGAGGGAGTGTGGGACTATCGTTCATCTCACCATTAGTAGTTTTAGTCTGGTATATTAATTAGCTAGATTTAAAATAACTGCCTAAAACAATATCGTGCTCAGCTAAGCTTAACCAGAGACTCCCTGGAAAAGATTTATTAGGCTCGTGATTCGATGTTACATTAAGATAGTTTGACGAGGTATGTCATCACCTTACAATGGCATAATACACAAATAACCCGCACACGGAAGAGAGGAGCTTACGACGACGTTTCGGTCCGACTTGGACCATTTACAAATGGTCCGAGTCGGACCGAAACGTCGTCGTAAGCTCCTCTTCTATGTGCGGGTTATTTGTGTATCATTCCAGTCACGGTATTGTGCCTTTTTTTTGTTACAATGGCATAGCCCAAACAACTGTTCCCCACGTAGCATTAACTACTGATGCTGATGTGATGAATGGTTTGAAAAACCGACAAGTTGAAGATTGAGACACTTATGCAGCATATGGGAATCTTTATTCAGGAAACGTTTCCTGAATAAAGATTCCCATATGCTGCATAAGTGTCTCAATCTTCTACTGATGCTGATGCAAGTTTGGTCATCTGTACATTCTGAACTGCAATTTCGTATACCTTGAAATGAAGCTGTTAGTGTAGCATAATATACAGTTTTAAAGGGTACAAGTGCCTAATAAATATCCTCATTAACAAGGCTTCTCATTTGTTAAGTTTTCTAGTAGTGATGGTAACACTATTGAGTTCCTTAAAAAAAACCATACCCCGGCCGGGATTGAACCCGCGGTCAGAGTCATTGAGTTCCTTCAACGTAAGATCGTCCGGAATGTTTACCTCTGGTCATTTACTTCCACCTTTCCATCGAATGCTTTGATTGCCTTCTATACTTCATTCCACAGCGGAACAGCTGAAATTTGTACGTGTTGAAAATCATTTTCTGTGGTCCGCTGAAAAACTTTTTTTTTTTTTTGTTACGTAAAAGGACACAAATGCAACTAATGTGACATTTTATTGTGGCAACGTTTCGCTCTCCAGGAGCTTTGTCAAGCCGTTACAAACAGTACATGGACACAGAGGGTATATATAGGCTCAGAGTGAGGTGTAAAACTAGTGGTAGTAGTAGTAATAATATTAGTTGTAGTAATACAATCAACTTGCACATGAGTAAAAGGTTATAAAAGCTATTACCTGGGTAGCATAAAAACCAGGTTAGACAAATATTTCTGCTGGAGGTTGGATAAGAGAGGGTCTGTTTCAGTGTTCCTCCTCTGTAATGTGCTTGTGTAATATTAGCAGGAGAGACTATGTGATGGCAGGGTTTACTGTTTCCAGGAGGATTCTAGCTAAGACTTTTTTAATTTTGTATCGTCTTGAAGGCTTTATACGTCCTCCATGGATGCCTCTTTTAAACATTTAGGTATGAGAATACATTATTTATTATTATTAAAGATTCGCCGGTATTCTCCCGGCCCGGGCCTTTTCCAGGTAGTGGCCCGGCCTTGGCTCCCTGTCTAGGGAGTGTCTGAGACCTAAGTCTCCCATGGGAGGAGGTACAAGTACCCCCTCATCCTCGGGGCCAACTGTCCCCAGGCCTAGCCACATTCCAATTGTCTAGGGCAATTGGGAAGGGTAGGAGAGAAGAGCTGCTAGATAAGTACAGGTCAGCTATAGATTTCATTAAGTCTAAGGGAGGGATCCCAATCATATGTAGCATCTTGCCTAGAAGGGGAGTAGGAAATGAATGGTTGTCTAGGGCAATTGGTGTAAATTGCTGGCTAGACAGATACTGCAAGGAACATGCAATCCCATTCATTGACAACTGGAACAACTTTTATGGCAAACATGATATGTATGCAAGGGATGGGGTACATCTCTCTGGGGCTGGGGTGGTAGCACTTGCAGACTCGATTGAGAAGGCCATTGGTGAAATGCCTATGATTTTAAACTGATGGAAGATAGAGGTATGGGTGTGTGTGGGAAACAAGCAGGTTGCAACACTTGGGTTGGAAACAGTAAATGTATAAAAGGCATTCAGCATGAAGTTATAAATAAAGACAATAGATCAGGTCAGCAAACAAAGGGGGACAGCAGAGGGCAGCAAGGGACTAGCTCCCTTAAGGTTTACTATACTAATAGCAGGAGTGTAAGAAATAAGATAGATGAGCTAAGATTAATTGCAAGTGCAGGAGACATAGATATTATTGCTATAACAGAGACCTGGCTCAATCTGAAAGATAGAGAGATGCCCTCTGAATGTCACATACAAGGCTATAAATTATTCCACACTGACAGGGTCAACAGGAAAGGTGGTGGAGTAGCGATGTATGTCAGAGACAATTTAAATTGTTGTGTTAGACAAGATATTAAATTAGAAGCGTCAGCCACTGAATCTGTTTGGTTACAGCTTCTCGAGGGCCGAGAAAAACTAATTTTGGGTGTGATTTACAGGGCCCCAAATCTTGATAGGGAGTGCAGTAAACTTCTATGGGACGAAATTCGTAAGGCATCTACATACGAAAATGTTGTGCTAATGGGAGATTTCAACTATAGACAGATTGACTGGAGCAATTTGACAGGAAATTTAGAGTCAGGTGACTTTCTTGATACGATCCAGGATTGTTTTTTAAAACAGTTTGTGACAGAGCCAACTAGGGGAAATAACCTCCTTGACTTGGTTCTTGCCAGTAGGGAAACACTAATTAATAATCTTGAGGTTAATGATGAGCTTGGGGAAAGTGATCACAAATCACTCAGTTTTAATATATCATGGAATTCCCCTAATAATGGCAATCAAGTCTCCGTCCCTGACTTTCGCTTGGCTGATTTCATAGGACTGAAAAATTACTTAGGTGGGCTGAACTGGAATGACCTGACTAAGGGTCAGGTAGGTGGTGATGGTTGCCGATATGATGCTTTCCAGGGCATAGTTCTAGCTGCTCAGTCAAATTATGTTCCAAATAGGGAAATCAGATCAAACAAAAATGATCCTAAATGGATGAACAATAGATTAAAATATCTGATTGGTCAAAAGAGAGGCATATATAGGCAAATCAAAAGAGGAGAGGGGCAATTGAGAAATCGATATATTCAGTTAAAGAGAGAAATAAAAAAGGGAATTAGAAAAGCAAAAAGAGATTATGAGGTTAAAGTTGCAAGAGAATCGAAGACTAACCCAAAAGGATTCTTTCAGGTATACAGAAGTAAGATCAGGGACAAGATAGGCCCACTCAAAAGTTCCTCGGGTCAGCTCACTGACAGTGATAAGGAAATGTGTAGAATTTTTAACACATACTTCCTCTCAGTTTTTACACAGGAGGATACCAGCGATATTCCAGTAATGATAAATTATGTAGAACAGGACGATAATAAACTGTGTACTATTAGGGTCACAAGTGACATGGTCCTTAGGCAAATAGATAAATTAAAACCTAACAAATCCCCAGGCCCTGATGAACTGTATGCAAGGGTTCTAAAGGAATGTAAAGAGGAGCTTAGCACACCTTTGGCTAATCTTTTCAACATATCACTACAAACTGGCATGGTGCCAAATAAGTGGAAAATGGCAAATGTGATACCTATTTTCAAAACAGGTGACAGGTCCTTAGCTTCGAACTATAGACCAATAAGCCTAACCTCCATAGTGGGAAAATTTATGGAATCAATAATTGCCGAGGCAGTTCGTAGCCACCTTGAAAAGCATAAATTAATCAACGAATCTCAGCATGGTTTTACAAAGGGGCGTTCCTGCCTTACGAATTTATTAACTTTTTTCACTAAGGTATTTGAGGAGGTAGATCATGGTAATGAATATGATATTGTGTATATGGACTTCAGTAAGGCTTTTGACAGGGTCCCACATCAGAGACTATTGAGGAAAATTAAAGCACATGGAATAGGAGGAGAAATTTTTTCCTGGATAGAGGCATGGTTGACAAATAGGCAGCAGAGAGTTTGCATAAATGGGGAGAAATCAGAGTGGGGAAGTGTCACGAGCGGTGTTCCACAGGGGTCAGTGTTGGGCCCCCTGCTGTTCACAATCTACATAAACGACATAGATGAGGGCATAAAGAGCGACATCGGCAAGTTTGCCGATGACACCAAAATAGGCCGTCGAATTCATTCTGACGAGGACATTCGAGCACTCCAGGAAGATTTGAATAGACTGATGCAGTGGTCAGAGAAGTGGCAGATGCAGTTTAATATAGACAAATGCAAAGTTCTAAATGTTGGACAGGACAATAATCATGCCACATATAAACTAAATAATGTAGATCTTAATATTACGGATTGCGAAAAAGATTTAGGAGTTCTGGTTAGCAGTAATCTGAAACCAAGACAACAGTGCATAAGTGTTCGCAATAAAGCTAATAGAATCCTTGGCTTCATATCAAGAAGCATAAATAATAGGAGTCCTCAGGTTGTTCTTCAACTCTATACATCCTTGGTTAGGCCTCATTTAGATTATGCTGCACAGTTTTGGTCACCTTATTACAGAATGGATATAAATTCTCTGGAAAATGTACAAAGGAGGATGACAAAGATGATCCCATGTATCAGAAACCTTCCCTATGAGGATAGACTAAGGGCCCTGAATCTGCACTCTCTAGAAAGACGTAGAATTAGGGGGGATATGATTGAGGTTTATAAGTGGAAGACAGGAATAAATAAAGGGGATGTAAATAGTGTGCTGAAAATATCTAGCCTAGACAGGACTCGCAGCAATGGTTTTAAGTTGGAAAAATTCAGATTCAGGAAGGATATAGGAAAGTACTGGTTTGGTAATAGAGTTGTGGATGAGTGGAACAAACTCCCAAGTACCGTTATAGAGGCCAGAACGTTGTGTAGCTTTAAAAATAGGTTGGATAAATACATGAGTAGATGTGGGTGGGTGTGAGTTAGACCTGATAGCTTGTGCTAACAGGTCGGTTGCCGTGTTCCTCCCTTAAGTCAATGTGACCTGACCTGACTAGGTTGGGTGCATTGGCTTAAGCCGGTAGGGACTTGGACCTGCCTCGCATGGGCCAGAAGGCCTTCTGCAGTGTTCCTTCGTTCTTATGTTCTTATGTTCTTATCTTAAGGACCAACTGTCCCCAGGCCTAGCTTCTCGTACGGAGAAGTTAGGCCTCGCTGGTCTGCCATCCCCGCCCCAAGGGGGCTAATGAGAATGACAGTCTTGTGAGCTGTAAGCTCGGGTTCAGGCACCTACCCTACCCTAGAAGGGCTAGGCATAGTGTCGATATATCTAAAACAATATTTTGAAGGAATTAAATGAAAACAAATACCGCAGAAAAATGACGTAAATATAATATACGAAAATGATTTTCAGGACGAAAAAACGAAAAAGACGATAAACTGGAAGGCAAATGGTATGCTATTCTGCTATCTAACAAAATAGGTAAGACCCTTTAGATTATAGACTTCTAATTTTAGTTTAAAAACACTAGAGAAAACATCACCGAAAGTCGATAAACTATTTAGAGAAAATTATTTTTATTTAGCTAATAACAATTCGGCATTAGAATAACAATAGGCTGTATATCCGATTTATTAGGCTATGACAACACTATCTGAGAAAACTACAAATGCTTGGATTTGTAAAAGATTTAGAGTTCCCCGTTAAACATTAATATGTAATGTAGAAAATATAGAAGCAATAAAAGGTAAACTATTACAATAAGGTACATAAATTTATAAAATAATAACACGTACTTAAACCTGTTAAAAACATATGCAAGAACCTAACTGGATCTTGGGGCTGCAGAATAGTGCTAAAACCTAAACAAACTTACAAACAAAAGAAAAACTATGATTATAAAATTACAAAGGAAACTGTACTTGAAATGCACTCAAACCTTCTTACCAGTTAACACATGACGTCAATCATTCTTGTAAACTCTCTCAACTTTCATTTACTGTATGACGCGGACGCTTTTCATGGCTATTTACCTCAAACAAAATATTAGCTCTTACAAATTCTTAACAACATCCTCATTTGCTGTTAATAAAAGTACAGATTTTTATTTCACGGTTAATTTTCAAAGTAAGAACTTCCTGGTTGGCTGGAGCGCCAGGGAAAGTGGCTGAAAAAGTCATAATGTCTTATGTTTAACACGCAGGTCTTTCTCCCCGCCCTTCCAGCAGGTTTCTCCTCTACTTCACTATCCCTTTTTCCCAAACTCAAGTCCCCAACACTTGCTATCCCTTCGTTATATATTACCTCCCTCACCCCTACATCGAACCCCAAACTTTTTTTTTGTCCTTTTAGCACAGAAAAAAAGCTTAGCACACGCCTGTGCAAATAACCTACTCTCTGCTCCCCTACTTGTTGTTACACCTATTCGTTCCATTCAGTACCAGCAACATACTCCTTTTCCAGTACTATAACGCCAACCACTCCCCACCAAACTCAATCCACCTCACATCGTCCCCCTCCCTCTTCACCCTCCCCCTAACCCTTTCGTATAGGATAGGCCATCACGAGAGATGGTAATTCTAAAGTGACAGTACCCCAGCTCTGATGAACGAACCCTACGAAGCTGCCCTAACTACCGAACCCTAAGCAAAATGCTTGACCACATCCTCATTACGCAGCTCAGGCTAACACATTTCCTTACCTCACATATGACACCCATCCTGTGTGACGAAATCAACTTGTCCTCCAATTCCTAACTTAGTTATTTAACTTTCATAAGGAGGTATTACAACATATATGAATGCTAAGTCAGAACTTAACATTTTTCCAAATATAAGTAGTATACGTGCTTATAACATAAAAGAGGTTTTAATTTAAATTCTCTTGTTGTGACTGCAATACTACTTCCTAAAATGCTAATTAGGCTTTTATGATTAAGCTAATCAAAACTAATGTAAATAATGTATGTAGAGAAATGGTTTGATTGCATAGTTACGTAAAAAAGTAAACGATTCATTTATGATAAGTACGAATGCCACTTACATAGGGAAAAATACTATGTTAAAATCATACTGATATAAACAAGTTTGTATGTGACTTGTGACTCTGAGGACAAGGTGGCATGGATGACGCAGATGAACACAGGAAGGTTTGTTCCCACAATGTAACTCTCATAAAGTAGTGTATCCTCACACCATACGTGTTGTTTCCTATGCATTAGGCAACAATAATGCATCTCCTGCCAGACATTACCCTCCCATTTAAGTAATTTTTAAACTGGTGAGTTAATAAGGATAAATTAAAATAACTAGTTATATTAAAGTAACCTAACCTAAAGTAACTAATACCTCATATAAAATAAATCAGTCACATACTTGCGATATCAACGCAGTTAATAAAAAAAAATATTTTTTAGTTCCTATCATAAAAAGCACCAGTTTCTTCATAACATACACCCACCTGGACCCCCACTTCCCTCCCAGCTCATTCTCACCAACAATGGGAACCAGGAACTTACGACGAGAACACTATGTTCTAATCTTGAAATCTCGTGGAAAAGGTTAGCCAGATCACCGGACATAGTAGGAACAGCTGCAGTTACCGTCAGGGCGTCTACATGTTCTCATTCTGGCTAGAGGTGATATTGTTGATTTCAGTTACTCTAGGTGTTGCGATACATTGCAGCAACACCTCCGAAAGAGGTATCACCACCACCACAAGTATCACCATTCTCACTAACACCAAGCCAGCATATTTATGTATACTAAAATATTTACTTTCTACAGTTGGAAAATAAAGTAACAAACCTCTTGGTTTATGTCAGCTTGTGTTCACCCTTAGTGAACTTGTATGCGACCACAAGCACCGGCCATCTGTGGAAAGGGGAGGGATGATGGAAGGGAGAGATTCATGGAAGAGGGGTTGACGGGAGAGAGGGAGACTGATGGAAGAGAGAGGTTGACAGAAGGAAGAGAAGGGTTGATAAAGGGAGAGGATGTTCATGAAAGAAAAAAGGGTGTTGATGGAAGTGAGAAGGGTTGATGGAAGAGAAGAATGATGAAAGGGAGAGGAGGGTTGATAGAAGTGAGAGGGGGGGGGGGAAGGGGGTTGACGGAAGGCAGAGTGGAAAATAACAAGGTGACAGAGGTCAGGGCCGATGAATGAAGGTCGCAACAAAAACAACGTAAACAAGAGGACAATCAAGTGTTCGCCGCTATACCGTTGTGCTGTAACTAGGAAAGATTAGTCTGTGGCGCACCTTACCACAGCTTATACTGTTATCAGCTTATCTACCATTATACACTATTATTGTTATATTCATCACCTGGGGATGCACAACCTTCCCCTTCAAGTGAATCTGCCAACGTAACACTGACACCCTAAAAAAAAGACAAAATACGAAGCCACATTTATTTAAAAGTGAATCCAATAAATTCTTTGAAATTCTCTTAAGGCTGAAGCCTCCTGGGCCATGGCAATCTTGACCAACAACACCAATTTGACGAACTGTTAGGCTTAAAGCAACCACTCTTAACATATACTAAAACAAATGAATGTAAAATTAGAACCTCTGTAGAATACATATGAAATATTTCGAAATAAGAAAAACTCACTCGATAGTAAAAAAAAAAAAATCCCTTTCAGATTAGATGCTATGATTGGAAGACTACCCACCCATACTAAAACCTAATAAAAAAAGGGCCAAAAATCCGAAAAGTGCTGGAAACTTGTGTCGCTGGTAAAAATTGGGAGAATCATACCGAAGGTGTAGAAAAGCAACCTTAAACAAAGTACAACAACTACAGTCAGCCAACACCCAAATTGTTACCTCTGCACACCCTGGCATGACTGACTGGGATACGGGGAAAGGAAAAGGGCTTTTAACACAAAATTAACCTGAAAGATAATGGTGGTGGAGACCGTGGATGAAGGTCATAACAAAACCGTAGCATTATTCAGGACAGAGACACAATGGGTTTAATTAGGAACCCTGTGATAACGGTACAGCATCGGGTCTCCTATATATTCTGTTCAGGTATGCTTGCAGCTAGCATTCCATTACTGGCACGTATGAGGTCAGTTGTCCTGTGCCAGGTGAGAAAAGTGGGTAATTAAGAGCCTTAGTATCTCATGACCACAATAAGTGACACAGAAGTGGCCCAACGCCTACACACAAAGGGTCAGAGAGATACCACCACCCACCAAGCTACACCACCTAGGGAACCAAGGCATAAGACATGAAGCAATAAGAGGGGTAGAAAACCAAACAAACAACAAAAAAAAGAGACAAAACTTTCAATGGGAAAAGAAATGAAAAAAAGGAGATAATAAGATTTAGATTTTGCCCACAGATTCGAGTTCAGTGGGCAGCAGAACTCACCACATATCAGCACAGATAACTAACACTTTACTAGTGTTAGTTTCAACGCTTGGATAAAAGCTTAAAGCAGATTTGAGTAAGGGAGACGGGAAAAAAATATGTATGAGAACAGAAAATTGTATAAAATTATTAAGTGAGCAAGGAAAGAATATAAAAATTATTTTTAGACAAGCTCTCGTGGAGGTAAAGCGATTATACCCTGATGGGCCAGGATGCGAGGTTACCTACCAGAAAGGTCCATAAAGATCCATCAACGCATGTCATATAAGAAAACGGACATTTTCCATAAGCTTCTCACAGTATGGGAAGGTGAAGCGAAGGTGTGAACATCATTACAAGGTCATGCTAGTCATCACCACTATTATAAAGCATTAACTGATGAACATCAGTACTAGATCATGCTAGTCATCACCACTATTATAAAGCATTAACTGATGAACATCAGTACTAGATCATGCTAGTCATCACCACTATTATAAAGCATTAACGGATTAACATCAGTACTAGATCATGCTAGTCATCACCACTATCCCAGACACACTAACCTGATGAAACGTAACAAAATATCAAAGTTGAACATGGAACATTTAGCATCTAGCAGACGAGGGAGAGATGAAGCAAGATTTCCCTTACAACACTGGAATTTCCTCGTCGAAGGGAAAAAAGTTTTCACATTCCCTTGATGCTAATAATAGGCTCTTGGTTCAAGGAACTGGAGCTACCTCCCCCATCCCTCACTCAAACCTGATTTGATTACCTGCCATTCCCCAGAAGCTATATGAGCCTTATGGATTTAATTGGCTTAAGCAGGTAGCAGACTTGGACCTGCCTCGCATGGGCCAGTAGGCCTGCTGCAATGTTCCTTCTTTCTTATGTTCTTAATAAATATAAGAACACTTTTCACACACTATTCAATATTGATAACAGTTATCCAACTAACCCTCAAATTTATAACAGTTATCCAACTAACCCTCAAATTTATAACAGTTATCCAACTAACCCTCAAATTTATAACAGTTATCCAACTAACCCTCAAATTGTAAATGAAAACTGGTTGACGTATTGTGACTTTTGTTTCTATTTAAGAAACAATATTACAGTTAACGTGAAAATGGTATAAAATGGTGGTATAAAATCAGGTTTGCAGTTGTTATATATACGTTGTTATAAAGGCATAAAGATGTCCTAAATAATTGTAATGATACAAATTACATTATAGTCATGATATACAATGACCTCGCGGAATATTTTCTTGACACGGGACGTGGAAACTATCAAGTGAAAAGTATTAAGATTAGAAAATTAATGGATAACTAGTTTAATAACACCGACACTCGGAGCATCGCAGCAGAAGGACAAGACTATACCTACATGGGATCAAATCTGAATAATAATAATAATAATAATAATAATAATAATAATAATAATAATAATAATAATAATAATAATAATAATAAGAAGAAGAAGAAGAAGAAGAAGAAGAAGAAGAAGAAGAAGAAGAAGAATGAGAAAATCTTGAGTGATAGAGGTATGATTTACTCCGGTTATTAAATTTTACAATATTAGCCGGACTAAGTAAGTAAGTTTATTCAGGTATACACAAATACAGTTACATAGAATTATCATACATAGCAGCATATGTGTAGAGAACCTGGGATAACCCAAAAAAGTCAGACAGAGTGACTTATTTCCATTGGGGTCCTTTTCTACTAAACATCCGGGTCTTCAACTATAGTGTAGACACCAAGCATATTTTTCTTGTGTGTAAGAGTGCAAGAGCTACGTGCAGAGGTTATACAGCATCTGTTTAGCTATATATAAACAAATAAATATTAACTGATAAATATAATATGCCACACACCTGTGTGTGTGTGGTAATCTACAAGAATAATTGATAAGTTAAAATCAGTGAGGTGAATAACTAATCACAGATGATAATTATCGGCTATTTACATTTAGAAAGAGAAAGTATAATGAAGCCTTCCCAGGACGACTAACCACGCCACTTGTGATGATCACAACCACACCACCTGTGGTAAACAACCACGACCTCTGGTAATGACAACACCACCACCTGTGTTAAACACAACCACACTACCTGTGGTAATCACAACACCACCACTTGTGTTAAACACAACCATGCCATCTGTGGCAATAACAGCCGCACTACCTGTGTTAAGCAAGCACGACACCTGTGCTTGCATAGCACAGGTGTCGTGCTTGCCGCTTGAGGTAATTATAACATTAGCAGAGATAAAAAAAATAACTAGGTTGCAAATACTGAAGGTAATTGTCTCCTAAGCGTCCTTGTATGTGAAGACTGGAACTCCCAGCTCCTGCGCGCGCGTGTTTGTGTGTGTGTGTGTGTGTGTGTGTGTGTGTGTGTGTGTGTGTGTGTGTGTGTGTGTGTGTGTGTGTGTGTGTGTGTGTGTGTGTGCTGATTAACTGCCATTTCAAAGATCCTGTATGAGCTTCACGGATTTAACGCTTCTACATAACTGTCATATATAACTAGGTTTGGCGAATATTTTATTTATAAAACCCTAGAACAATTTGGTTATTCAATGTATCGTACATTCCGGTTCTTACGTTAACAGACGTACATTATCATTATCAACACGTGACTATGGTCATCACTCTTCATATTACATAAATTGTAATAAATCATTCATTATTCAGAGTCAAATTTTCACCTTTAATTCATATCCATAATTTGTTCCGTAAGTGTCGACAAATTTCAACAATATGGGAAATATCCTCACCCTTAAGGAAGTACCCAACGGGAAGAGTGGCATCCGTTCCAGAGAAGAGCCTCCTACCCCTAGTCACAAACCACTCAAACCCTACTACGGAAATAAATGGTATAACATACCGACACAATGGAAATATAAACACAAATGCAGTATAATGTGATCCTTTATTGACAACGTTTCACCCACACAGTGGGCTTTTTCAAGTCACACACGGATCCGTGTGTGACTTGAAAAAGCCCACTGTGTGGGTGAAACGTTGTCAATAAAGGATCACATTATACTGCATTTGTGTTTATATTTCCAAACCCTACTACCATGTTAAGGTGACCCAGCCTCGGAGGCTTACAAAAGGCATCCTTTTGTTCATAACAAGTACTGTATCTTCACAGCTGGAGAATGAGGTCAAACAATGACCATCTCAAAATGGCAACCGGACTCAAAGAAAACTGTCATCAGACAGCTTGGGCTCCAAATTCTGGTGGTCCATGATCAAGGGTAATCAAAACACAATTCTACTTCCAACCCAGAAGGATGGCACAGTCTCAACTAATAATCAAACATAGGTGAACTTACTGGCAGTACAACTCGCTTCTGTGACAGTCCTTGACTTAACGCCCGTGACTAGATGCAAGAACCGTGTCATAATTACAGTGACACTGCAGCGGCTGGACATAGCAACTGCTGTGTGGATGCGTTTAACAAATAATGCATCGCATTGTACTTATCTAACAAATGTGCTTTGCAAAACGAAAAAAAAAGTAAATGTAGTCCCAATTCACAAAAGAAAAAGCTAAAGCACCATCACAGGCTACACTCAGTACACTGTCACCTACTAATGTAATTTTCTACATTTTACACCCAACACTATCACTCCCTAGGCATCAGAGGGTGACAGGTGAAGGCGCACATCTCACTCTGTTTGCACAAGCCATAACACAGTTGCCAGTGGACAAGAAGCTTAATATTGCCAGTGTAGCCAAAACTGGCAGTGGGCCCTTCAGAAGTTATTGCCAAAGCAGTCAAAATCGGCAATGATGCCTTCGAAAGTTTTAGTCTTGACACACGTGTGTATGTATCATCACGCAATTTTGCCCACATGTGGAAAGTACCTGTGCAATAACGAGAGATAAAATTTATGGCGCTTACACTCTTGTTATATTTGTAGAGCATGTACATAAATCAATAAATACATAGCCTTGCCAGTGCAGCCAAGCAGGACAGTGATGCCTTTAGTCAGTGTAGCCAGACAGAGCACGGATGTTGCTGAAGACAGTGAAGCCAGGCTAGGCAGAAACAGCGTCCAGGGTCGTTTAGTCAAGCTCAGGTGGGATTCCCACTCTGGACAAAACAGCTGTCGTCATGGAAGTGTGTAGCCTTTAAAGGTCGACCTGGGAAGAGTTGGCAGGGAGAGGGATGGTGTAGGGAGCAACGGTGTATAGAAGGGAAATACAGGAGGTAGTGGGGTGTGAGAGGAAGTTAGAGCATCGACGGGATGCTGGATAAAGTGTTCGAAATAAAGATTTTAAGCTGTCATACAAGTTATTCCCATGATCTACTTCCACTAGTGGGCCAGGCACACTTGTAACGTCAACTCCAGCTGCTTCACCTCATTTTACTCTTGTATATAAGGTCTGGCCGCATCCCTAGGCTATAGGTTTTCGAGACTGATCACTCATGTTGACGGCCTGATCACGTCAGAGTTACTTCTACTGTTTCCAGTGTTATACTCTTGTCTATTTGACTGAAGAAGCCTGTTGTGCAGGTGAACGTTTAAGCAATAAAGGTCTTATTCTTCACCGTAGTAGATAATAGAGAAAGCGGAAGGTCTTAGCAGACAGGTGAGAAAAACAGTGAAGAGCGAACGGTACAAGCCAGGGTCACTTCAATATAATACCTCAGTACCCGTCTGACGCTGCACCACTCACTTAAGAACATAAGAACGAAGGAACACTGCAGAAGGCCTACTGGCCCATGCGAGGCAGGTCCAAGTCTCCTACCGGCTTAAGCCAATGCACCCAACCTAGTCAGGTCAGGTCACATTGACTTAAGGGAGGAACACGGCAACCGACCTGGTAGCACAAGCTATCAGGTCTAACTCACACCCACCCACATCCACTCATGTATTTATCCAACCTATTTTTAAAGCTACACAACGTTCTGGCCTCTATAACGGTACTTGGGAGTTTGTTCCACTCATCCACAACTCTATTACCAAACCAGTACTTTCCTATATCCTTCCTGAATCTGAATTTTTCCAACTTAAAACCATTGCTGCGAGTCCTGTCTAGGCTAGATATTTTCAGCACACTATTTACATCCCCTTTATTTATTCCTGTCTTCCATTTATACACCTCAATCATATCCCCCCTAATTCTACGTCTTTCTAGAGAGTGCAGATTCAGGGCCCTTAGTCTATCCTCATAGGGAAGGTTTCTGATACATGGGATCAACTTTGTCATCCTCCTTTGTACATTTTCCAGAGAATTTATATCCATTCTGTAATAAGGTGACCAAAACTGTGCAGCATAATCTAAATGAGGCCTAACCAAGGATGTATAGAGTTGAAGAACAACCTGAGGACTCCTATTATTTATGCTTCTTGATATGAAGCCAAGGATTCTATTAGCTTTATTGCGAACACTTATGCACTGTTGTCTTGGTTTCAGATTACTGCTAACCAGAACTCCTAAATCTTTTTCGCAATCCGTAATATTAAGATCTACATTATTTAGTTTATATGTGGCATGGTTATTGTCCTGTCCAACATTTAGAACTTTGCATTTGTCTATATTAAACTGCATCTGCCACTTCTCCGACCACTGCATCAGTCTATTCAAATCTTCCTGGAGTGCTCGAATAGATATACCAAACACGGTGTCTTGTGTATACTTAAGTGTGTATATACATAAGACATATTTATTATAATGCCTAAAAGGTGTTGAGTATATGCCAATTACATCAATATCGGCTTCACACACCTAACACCAACTATATATACTACAGAAGACAAAAAAAAAACTATTTAAATTTAAAAACTACAACAAGCGATATATTACAAAATAAATAGGGATTTTTTTTAGATTACTTAAGTTTTCCATGCCTCGAGAAATAGCAGGAAAAAAACGAAAACGATAAAGGAATTGGAACAGTTTAAGTAATCACTGTAATTCAAAGTTTTCAGCCAGCAATCATGTTTCACGGAGGAAGAGAGACTTTCCCGGCGCCATCAGAAGGGTCATTTACCAATGATAAACGCTGATTAGACTAGTATCATGGACACGAGGAGTGCAACAGACAAGTGTAGTAGTAGCAGCAGCAACACACATAGCAAGAGGCGTCCTTGATCCTGTAGTGCTTGCTGTCTTTGCACCTCTTGACATCGTCTGCTGCTATACAGCTGCAACATCCTTCGAGCCCAGTGTGGACGGGCTTTGTGGTAACCCAAGGTGCCTAGCTTCTCCTTCCGAGCCCCGTAGGGGCGGTAAATGGGGCTAGGCCTGGGTACAGATGGTCCCAGAAGACGAGGAGGTAATGTACCTCCTCCCATGGTATACATTGGTCTGAGACACTCCTTCAACAGGCAGCCAAGGCCGGGCCACCTCTTGGAAAAGGCCCGGGCCGAGCGATTATACCGGCGAATCTACAACAGAACAGAACAGTATAATGGTGAACAGCCAGTGCTTCCCTGCCCTTACACCTACCAAAATGTGAGGGGAATACAATAGGCTATTCTTCTGGCATCCTGGGTACTGATATAGGAAATTATCCACGCAATATTAATACATATATTCCACCGTACGCTATACATAATTAAACCATAAGCTTTGCATTTTAAAAGTTTCGCTCATTAAAGCAAGAATGTCATTGATGAAGGCAAGGTGAATGTTGATAAACTAGACACATGTGCAACACTTGAGTATCTTCAGTGAGGAAACGTTTCGCGACACAGTGGCTTCATCAGTCCATACAAAGGAGAATGGTGACGAACAGAAAGAGTTTGAGGTAATCAGTCCCTCTAGGCGAGGGACTGATTACCTCCAACTTCTTCTGTTCTTCACCATTCTCCTTTGTATTGACTGACGAAGCCACTGTGTGGCGGAACCTTTCCTCAATAAAGATAACCAAGTGTTGCACATGTGTCTAATTTATCCACTTGTCGCATCTCTGAATCATTTATCTAAGGTTAATGTTTGTCAACAAGTCGTGGTGTGGATGTCGTCTCTAACAACTGTACCCCTCAAGGGAGGTTCCTTGACGCTGGCGAGGGGCTCTTGATCTAGGGAATTGGATCTGTGCCCCAGTTCCCTGAATTGAGCCTGAATACCTTCCATCCCCCCCTACATGCGCTATATAATCCTACGGGTTTAGCGCTCCCCATGATTATAATAATAATCTAACAACTGTATTATCATTGTATTAATGTTGAATTATCGACAATATGTAAAGTAAAAGGACACAAGTGCATCTAATGTGACATTTTATTGTGGCAACGTTTCGCTGTCCAGGAGCTTTAACGGCTTGATAAAGCTCCTGGAGAGCGAAACGTTGTCACAATAAAATGTCGCATTAGTTGCACTTGTGTCCTTTTACTTTATGTATTATCGCTGAAGTTTGGTGCTGTTATCACGGTTATTTTACTCCCTTATTACTGTCATTGATGAATAACACACCTGTGTAACACGGTTATTTTACTCCCTTATTACTGTCATTGATGAATAACACACCTGTGTAACACGGTTATTTTACTCTCTTATTACTGTCATTGATGAATAACACACCTGTGTAACACCTGGAAATCTTTACTGCAAAGACGTTTCACATCATGCTTCTGTATTAGACTAACGAAGCCTGCTGCGCAGTCGAAACGTTTCTCCAATAAAAATGCCCCAGGTGTTGAGCGTTTCTTATGCATCAACTTGTCGATGTTGTAAACCTTTAATGTAATTATTGCGAATATTATATTATTAACACAATACTAAGCTACAGTATTTTTTTACGCTAAGATTATTACATAATTATATTAAATGAATGTGACCTGGACCCCACTAGGTTGGGTCAGTGGCTTAAGCCGGTAGGTGACTTGGACCTGCCTCACTTGGGCCAGTAGGCCTGCTGTAGTGTTCCTTCTTTCTTATGTTCTGATAAAAAAAAAAGCGATTTGGAGTATTTTTTTGTTTCGAGAAGAAATATTTAAAAATCGGTTTCACGTAACTTAACCTAACCTCACTCAACCCAACACATATTCGCCACTTCTGTACTCAAGAACATAAGAAAGCAGGAGCACTGCAGCAGGCCTACTGGCCCATGCTACGGTGTAGACAAAACGTTTCGGAATTAAGTTACTTAACTTTTGCATGTTTTCTTACTTACCTAACCCAATGTACAGGGAGGTGGCTTCACTCGGGAGTTGATATTACTGGGCAATGCACAACTAACCTGCTTACTGGGCCTTGCAAGTCACAAGCTTAACTCGGCGGATAATTCACCTCTTCCGTATCAATAACTACTTTTGTCGGGCTATGATAGATCGCTTGCGTTATAAAATGAAAATGAAGAATTCAATATTAACTTCGTAAGTAAACTGTCAAAACACCATTAAGAAGGTAATAATGGTACAATGCACCTGGCTATTATTTCATTAATAATGACGGAAGAGATGAGAGGTAATTATTACAGGAGAAACAGAGGAAAGAAGACAATTAAGACTAGTATTAGCACTGTATGGGTGAAGTGAGGAATTAACTGGAGGAGAGAGAGAGACAGAGACACACACACACACAGAGAGAGAGAGAGAGAGAGAGAGAGAGAGAGAGAGAGAGAGAGAGAGAGAGAGAGAGAGAGAGAGAGAGAGAGAGAGAGAGAGAGAGAGAGAGAGAGGAATTAAGGAAAAAAGTGATAGAGAAGGGACGACCAGTGGCTACAGGAAGAAGTAGTAGAGAAGGGGAAGTGAGAGAGCAAACGTACAGCGAAGGAACTAAGGAAACGAGGAAAAGTGAGAAGGAAATCATATTAGGGGGGTAGGGAAGAGACTTCCCTATGAGGGAGGTAAGGAGGGAGGGTACTGGAGGCTGGTAAACACCTACACAGTAGTGGAGTGGGAGCCCTCCAAGTGCCTGGATGGAGGAGGCTAGACAGGATAAATACTTAAGAGGCAGGGTAATACATTTATGTGGAGGCAAGGTAGGATAATTACATAAGAACGTAAGAAAGAAAAACTGCAGCAGGCCTACTGGCCTAAGCAGCCAGGTCCAAGTCATCTACTGGCCTAAGCTAGCCAGGTCCAAGCCATCTACTGGCCTAAGCTAGCCAGGTCCAAGTCATCTACTGGCCTAAGCTAGCCAGGTCCAAATCATCTACTGGCCTAAGCTAGCCAGGTCCAAGTCATCTACTGGCCTAAGCTAGCCAGGTCCAAGTCATCTACTGGCCTAAGCTAGCCAGATCCAAGTCATCTACTGGCCTAAGCTAGCCAGGTCCAAGTCATCTACTAGCCTAAGCTAGCCAGGTCCAAGTCATCTACTGGCCTAAGCTAGCCAGGTCCAAGCCATCTACTGGCCTAAGCTAGCCAGGTCCAAGTCATCTACTGGCCTAAGCTAGGAAGGTCCAAGTCATCTACTGGCCTAAGCTAGCCAGGTCCAAGTCATCTACTGGCCTAAGCTAGCCAGGTCCAAGTCATCTACTGGCCTAAGCTAGCCAGGTCCAAGTCATCTACTGGCCTAAGCTAGCCAGGTCCAAGTCATCTACTGGCCTAAGCTAGCCAGGTCCAAGTCATCTACTGGCCTAAGCTAGCCAGGTCCAAGTCATCTACTGGCCTAAGCTAGCCAGATCCAAGTCATCTACTGGCCTAAGCTAGCCAGGTCCAAGTCATCTACTAGCCTAAGCTAGCCAGGTCCAAGTCATCTACTGGCCTAAGCTAGCCAGGTCCAAGCCATCTACTGGCCTAAGCTAGCCAGGTCCAAGTCATCTACTGGCCTAAGCTAGGAAGGTCCAAGTCATCTACTGGCCTAAGCTAGCCAGGTCCAAGTCATCTACTGGCCTAAGCTAGCCAGGTCCAAGTCATCTACTGGCCTAAGCTAGCCAGGTCCAAGTCATCTACTGGCCTAAGCTAGCCAGGTCCAAGTCATCTACTGGCCTAAGCTAGCCAGGTCCAAGTCATCTACTGGCCTAAGCTAGCCAGGTCCAAGTCATCTACTGGCCTAAGCTAGCCAGGTCCAAGTCATCTACTGGCCTAAGCTAGCCAGGTCCAAGTCATCTACTGGCCTAAGCTAGCCAGGTCCAAGTCATCTACTGGCCTAAGCTAGCCAGGTCCAAGTCATCTACTGGCCTAAGCTAGCCAGGTCCAAGTCATCTACTGGCCTAAGCTAGCCAGGTCCAAGTCATCTACTGGCCTAAGCTAGCCAGGTCCAAGTCATCTACTGGCCTAAGCTAGCCAGGTCCAAGTCATCTACTGGCCTAAGCTAGCCAGGTCCAAGTCATCTACTGGCCTAAGATAGCCAGGTCCAAGTCATCTACTGGCCTAAGCTAGCCAGGTCCAAGTCATCTACTGGCCTAAGCAAGCCAGGTCCAAGTCATCTACTGGCCTAAGCTAGCCAGGTCCAAGTCATCTACTGGCCTAAGCTAGCCAGGTCCAAGTCATCTACTGGCCTAAGCTAGCCAGGTCCAAGTCATCTACTGGCCTAAGCTAGCCAGGTCCAAGTCATCTACTGGCCTAAGCTAGCCAGGTCCAAGTCATCCACTGGCCTAAGCTAGCCAGGTCCAAGTCATCTACTGGCCTAAGCTAGCCAGGCCCAAGTCATCTACTGGCCTAAGCTAGCCAGGTCCAAGTCATCTACTGGCCTAAGCTAGCCAGGTCCAAATCATCTACTAGCCTAAGCTAGCCAGATCCAAACATCTACTGGCCTAAGCTAGCCAGGTCCAAGTCATCTACTGGCCTAAGCTAGCCAGGTCCAAGTCATCTACTAGCCTAAGCTAGCCAGGTCCAAGTCATCTACTGGCCTAAGCTAGCCAGGTCCAAGTCATCTACTGGCCTAAGCTAGCCAGGTCCAAGTCATCTACTGGCCTAAGCTAGCCAGGTC
The DNA here is from genome assembly GCF_038502225.1 of Cherax quadricarinatus. NCBI lineage: Eukaryota > Metazoa > Arthropoda > Malacostraca > Decapoda > Parastacidae > Cherax > Cherax quadricarinatus. Next base: position 16,726,809 of record NC_091336.1, read on the forward strand.
CAAGTCATCTACTGGCCTAAGCTAGGCAGGTCCAAGTCATCTACTGGCCTAAGCTAGCCAGGTCCAAGTTATCTACTGGCCTAAGCTAGCCAGGTCCAACTCATCTACTGGCCTAAGCTAGCCAGGTCCAAGTCATCTACTGGCCTAAGCTAGCCAGGTCCAAGTCATCTACTGGCCTAAGCTAGCCAGGTCCAAGTCATCTACTGGCCTAAGCTAGGCAGGTCCAAGTCATCTACTGGCCTAAGCTAGCCAGGTCCAAGTTATCTACTGGCCTAAGCTAGCCAGGTCCAACTCATCTACTGGCCTAAGCTAGCCAGGTCCAACTCATCTACTGGCCTAAGCTAGCCAGGTCCAAGTCATCTACTGGTCTAAGCTAGCCAGGTCCAAGTCATCTACTGGCCTAAGCTAGCCAGGCCCAAATCATCTACTGGCCTAAGCTAGCCAGGTCCAAGTCATCTACTGGCCTAATCTAGCCAGGTCCAAATCATCTACTAGCTTAAACTAGCCAAATCCAAACATCTACTGGCCTAAGCTAGCCAGGTCCAAATCATCTACTAGCCTAAGCTAGCCAGATCCAAACATTTACTGGCCTAAGTTAGCCAGGTCCAAGTCATCTATTGGCCTAAACTAGCCAGGTCCAAGTCATCTACTGGCCTAAGCTAGCCAGGTCCAAGTCATCTACTGGCCTAAGCTAGCCAGGTCCAAGTCATCTACTGGCCTAAGCTAGCCAGGTCCAAGTCATCTACTGGCCTAAGCTAGCCAGGTCCAAGTCATCTACTAGCCTAAGCTAGGCAGGTCCAAGTCATCTACTGGCCTAAGCTAGCCAGGTCCAAGTTATCTACTGGCCTAAGCTAGCCAGGTCCAACTCATCTACTGGCCTAAGCTAGCCAGGTCCAAGTCATCTACTGGCCTAAGCTAGCCAGGTCCAAGTCATCTACTGGTCTAAGCTAGCCAGGTCCAAGTCATCTACTGGCCTAAGCTAGCCAGGCCCAAATCATCTACTGGCCTAAGCTAGCCAGGTCCAAGTCATCTACTGGCCTAATCTAGCCAGGTCCAAATCATCTACTAGCCTAAGCTAGCCAAATCCAAACATCTACTGGCCTAAGCTAGCCAGGTCCAAATCATCTACTAGCCTAAGCTAGCCAGATCCAAACATCTACTGGCCTAAGTTAGCCAGGTCCAAGTCATCTATTGGCCTAAGCTAGCCAGGTCCAAGTCATCTACTGGCCTAAGCTAGCCAGGTCCAAGTCATTTACTGGCCTAAGCTAGCAAGGTCCAAGTCATCTACTGGCCTAAGCTAGCCAGGTCCAAGTCATCTACTGGCCTAAGCTAGCCAGGTCCAAGTCATCTACTGGCCTAAGCTAGCCAGGTCCAAGTCATCTACTGGCCTAAGCTAGCCAGGTCCAAGCCATCTACTGGCCTAAGCTAGCCAGGTCCAAGTCATCTACTGGCCTAAGCTAGCCAGGCCCAAGTCATCTACTGGCCTAAGCTAGCCAGGTCCAAGTCATCTACTGGGCTAAACTAGCCAGGTCCAAGTCATCTACTGGCCTAAGCTAGCCAGGTCCAAGTCATCTACTGGCCTAAGCTAGCCAGGTCCAAGTCATCTACTGGCCTAAGCTAGCCAGGTCCAAGTCATCTACTGGCCTAAGCTAGCCAGGTCCAAGTCATCTACTGGCCTAATCTAGCCAGGTACAAATCATCTACTAGCCTAAGCTAGCCAGATTCAAACATCTACTGGCCTAAGTTAGCCAGGTCCAAGTCATCTACTGGCCTAAGCTAGCCAGGTCCAAGTCATCTACTGGCCTAAGCTAGCCAGGTCCAAGTCATCTACTGGCCTAAGCTAGCCAGGTCCAAGTCATCTACTGGCCTAAGCTAGCCAGGTCCAAGTCATCTACTGGCCTAAGCTAGCCAGGTCCAAGTCATCTACTGGCCTAAGCTAGCCAGGTCCAAGTCATCTACTGGCCTAAGCTAGCCAGGTCCAAGTCATCTACTGGCCTAAGCTAGCCAGGTCCAAGTCATCTACTGGCCTAAGCTAGCCACGCCCAAGTCATCTACTGGCCTAAGCTAGCCAGGCCCAAGTCATCTACTGGCCTAAGCTAGCCAGGTCCAAGTCATCTACTGGCCTAAGCTAGCCAGGTCCAAGTCATCTACTGGCCTAAGCTAGCCAGGTCCAAGTCATCTACTGGCCTAAGCTAGCCACGCCCAAGTCATCTACTGGCCTAAGCTAGCCAGGCCCAAGTCATCTACTGGCCTAAGCTAGCCAGGTCCAAGTCATCTACTGGCCTAAGCTAGCCAGGTCCAAGTCATCTACTGGCCTAAGCTAGCCAGGTCCAAGTCATCTACTGGGCTAAGCTAACCAGGTCCAAGTCATCTACTGGCCTAAGCTAGCCAGGTCCAAGTCATCTACTGGCCTAAGCTAGACAGATCCAAATCATCTACTGACCTAAGCTAGCCAGGTCCAAGTCATCTACTGGCCTAAGCTAGCCAGGTCCAAGTCATCTACTGGCCTAAGCCAGCCAGGTCCAAGTCATCTACTGGCCTAAGCTAGGCAGATCCAAGTCATCTACTGGCCTAAGCTAGCCAGGTCCAAGTCATCTACTGGCCTAAGCTAGCCAGGTCCAAGTCACAGCCACTTAAGAATGAGTACTGCATCAGATCTATTAGCACAAACTAGTCAGGTCCAACTCATACCCACCTACAATTACGTGAAGGCAAGGTAGGGTAATTACCTGGAGTAGCAGGAGAGGTAAAATTATTAAATGGGGAAGGAAGGTAAAATTATTAACTGTAGAGGAACGATGGAAGGTAGGATTTTTATCTGGAGGGAAGAAAGGTAGGATCTTTACGTGGAGGGAGGGAGGGAATGCATTATAATTACCAGGAAAAGGAAGGTCAGATAATTACGTGGATGGAGGGAGGTGGGGTGGCAATTATTCTCACGGAGGGAAGTATGTAGTTAAAGAGAACACAAAATATTCTACCTCCCCGAGGAGAGACAAGAGTACCTACTGAAACTTTATTTGTATACAAGAGACAACAACCAAAATTACCCCTGTGTATTAGCATCTTTCCTCACCACTGTTCTATCACTGATATTACAGTCTATCTACATACCATAATGCAATCTGGTAGATAAATCATATATTTAATTTAGATATTTAGGCTCATCTCTGCTAGGTGGGAGACGGCCGACTTGTTGAAATATATATATATATATATATATATATATATATATATATATATATATATATATATATATATATATATATATATATATATATATATATATATATATATATATTATAGGATTGGGTCCACCTCTGGTGTAAATTGTGGGACCCATAGCCTCGGAGAAGTGGATAAAAAGGCTTCAACGAAGAATATTTGGATTTCTTCCTGAAGCCGTTTGAATATTCCACTTCCCCTACCACCCGATCTTTTAATATATTTTTTTTACCAATAGGAATATTTTATTACATAATATGGTACAGAAGATTTAAGAGATACATTGTTGATATAAAGGTGCCATATAAGGTACATGTTGTTACGTGTGTATCACCGATTATAAGGCGAAAATCTCATCCAGCTCCTCAGAGCTGGGGCGTGTGCCCAAAATACAACAGGCATTACCCCTATGAACAGCCGCACTGAGCCGCTGGAACAGAAAACTAGCTGCCCTGGGATCCCTAGTTACCCTGATGAGTCTTTTTCTCAGCTCCTTAAGGAATTTAGATGCACTCTTTCCCCATGAACCAAGGGTCTCTGAGCCTATGGGAACAAACATATAATGATGGGCAAGTTCTCCATATTTTCTAGATTTTTGGGACTCCCTGAAGCTGGCAGCTGCCCCTCCTTCCTCCCTGGTGTATTAGAGATAGGTATCAGCCAAGGTAGATGCACATGTATAGTCCCACACCACCTGCTTGCCGTCTGTCCAAGCTTGAAGGGTGATACCATCTGGACGCTTCTGGCTGCCATCAGATCTGCATAGTTGGGGTGGCTCCCTTACTGCTGGGCATCCGGCTGTTGTGAGGCTCCTCTTCATAATGTTATTAACCTCCTCATGTCTTGCAATCTTTCCCTCGGATTTACGGCACACAAGACCATGGTCCCCGAATCGGTCTGCTGCTTCACTGCCACAAATACACCTGTGTTCGGCGAGAATAGGGGCGGCAAGTCGAAGGGCAACACCGATGCGGATGGTCTGTGGGTCGAGGCGTGTGCCAAGGCTGGAGTTGGGAACAGCCAACAGAAAGTCCCCAGCATGAGGGGCTCTCACTGCCAGGAGGCAGGCTCTATCCTTCCCTGACACACTCTGAAGCATTGTTGAGGCTATATTTTCCACTATTGAACCATCCCAGTGCGATTGTTTGTAGCTGTTGGGGGGAGCAGGTCTGGTTTCAGAGCCCGTTAGATTATCCCAGATCATGGCTCCGCCAATGAATTTTTGGTCCTGGACTCCAATCTTGTACCTAAGATGTTCAGGAAGAATCGCTGCTACAAGCTCTCTGGATGCAATACACGAGGACAGAAAAGCAGGTAACGCAATCTGTGATGACTTGCGGACACCAATGCCTCCTAGTCCGACTGGAAGTGTAGCTTGGTTCCACTACCCGTCTTCTAGAGTAAGGTTAAGTACTTTCGTAAAAATCTGCCTCAGAATACTGTCATATTCGTGCAGTATAGGGTTATCATATGAAGGTGCACATCTTAGGAAATATGTCAACCTGGGCATACTCAAGCACTTTGTGAGAAGGTACAAGGCATCGTGGGTGTCCAGATTGCCTATTCGTTGTTCCATTCTCCTTAACTCTTCCAATATACATACATACATATATATATATATATATATATATATATATATATATATATATATATATATATATATATATATATATATATATATACATATATATATATATACATATATATATATATATATATATATATATATATTATATATTATATATATATATACATATATATATATATATATATATATATATGTCGTGCCGAATATGTAAAACTGGTCAATTAGCAAGAACTCATTTAAAATTAATTCCTTTCTGAAATTTTCTCTTATACGTTTAAAGATATATTTTTTTCATTAATGTTAATGTAAAAATTTATAATTTTGCACCAAAAGAATCTTAGAAAACTTACCTAACCTTATTATAACACGCGCAATTTATTTTAGCCTAACCCAACTAAATATATTTTAGATTTGTTTACAATAATTTAATACTAAACAAACACAGTGAAATATATTTTTTTCGTTAGGTTCAGAATGATTTTGGCGAAATTATTGCATACACAAATTTTCACTTGTCCTATATGGCAAGATGAACGTTGCTATTTAAGCCAAGATCGCAAGCTCTGCCTATTCGGCACGACATATATATATATATATATATATATATATATATATATATATATATATATATATATATATATATATATATACATATTTTTTTTATTATTATCACACTGGCCGATTCCCACCAAGGCAGGGTGGCCCGAAAAAGAAAAACTTTCACCATCATTCACTCCATCACTGTCTTGCCAGAAAGGTGCTTTACACTACAGTTTTTAAACTGCAACATTAACACCCCTCCTTCAGAGTGCAGGCACTGTACTTCCCATCTCCAGGACTCAAGTCCGGCCTGCCGGTTTCCCTTAACCCCTTCATAAATGTTACTTTGCTCACACGCCAACAGCACGTCAAGTATTAAAAACCATTTGTCTCCATTCACTCCTATCAAACACGCTCACGCATGCCTGCTGGAAGTCCAAGCCCCTCGCACACAAAACCTCCTTTGCCCCCTCTCTCCAACCTTTCCTAGGCCGACCCCTACCCCGCCTTCCTTCCACTACAGACTGATACACTCTTGAAGTTATTCTGTTTCGCTCCATTCTCTCTACATGTCCGAACCACCTCAACAACCCCTCCTCAGCCCTCTGGACAACAGTTTTGGTAATCCCGCACCTCCTCCTAACTTCCAAACTACGAATTCTCTGCATTATATTCACACCACACATTGCCCTCAGACATGACATCTCCACTGCCTCCAGCCTTCTCCTCGCTGCAACATTCATCACCCATGCTTCACACCCATATAAGAGCGTTGGTAAAACTATACTCTCATACATTCCCCTCTTTGCCTCCAAGGAGAAAGTTCTTTGTCTCCACAGACTCCTAAGTGCACCACTCACTCTTTTCCCCTCATCAATTCTATGATTCACCTCATCTTTCATAGACCCATCCGCTGACACGTCCACTCCCAAATATCTGAATACATTCACCTCCTCCATACTCTCTCACTCCAATCTGATATTCAATCTTTCATCACCTAATCTTTTAGTTATCCTCATAACCTTACTCTTTCCTGTATTCACCTTTAATTTTCTTCTTTTGCACACCCTACCAAATTCATCCACCAATCTCTGCAACTTCTCTTCAGAATCTCCCAAGAGCACAGTGTCATCAGCAAAGTGCAGCTGTGACAACTCCCACTTTGTGTGTGATTCTTTATCTTTTAACTCCACGCCTCTTGCCAAGACCCTCGCATTTACTTCTCTTACAACCCCATCTATAAATATATTAAACAACCACGGTGACATCACACATCCTTGTCTAAGGCCTACTTTTACTGGGAAAAAATTTCCCTCTTTCCTACATACTCTAACTTGAGCCTCACTGTCCTCGTAAAAACTCTTCACTGCTTTCAGTAACCTACCTCCTACACCATACACTTGCAACATCTGCCACATTGCCCCCCTATCCACCCTGTCATACGCCTTTTCCAAATCCATAAATGCCGCAAAGACCTCTTTAGCCGTATCTAAATACTGTTCACTTATATGTTTCACTGTAAACACCTGGTCCACACACCCCCTACCTTTCCTAAAGCCTCCTTGTTCATCTGCTATCCTATTCTCCGTCTTACTCTTAATTCTTTCAATAATAACTCTACCATACACTTTACCAGGTATGCTCAGCAGACTTATCCCCCTATAATTTTTGCACTCTCTTTTATCCCCTTTGCCTTTATACAAAGGAACTATGCATGCTCTCTGCCAATCCCTAGGTACCTTACCCTCTTCCATACCTTTATTAAATAATAGCACCAACCACTCCAAAACTATATCCCCACCTGCTTTTAACATTTCTATCTTTATCCCATCAATCCCGGCTGCCTTACCCCCTTTCATTTTACCTACTGCCTCACGAACTTCCCCCACACTCACAACTGGCTCTTCCTCACTCGTACAAGATGTTATTCCTCCTTGTCCTATACACGAAATCACAGCTTCCCTATCTTCATCAACATTTAACAATTCCTCAAAATATTCCCTCCATCTTCTCTAGGCTTTCTTAACTTGTTAATCTCACTCCAAAACTTTTTCTTATTTTCAACAAAATTTGTTGATAACATCTCACCCACTCTCTCATTTGCTCTCTTTTTACATTGCTTCACCACTCTCTTAACCTCTCTCTTTTTCTCCATATACTCTTCCCTCCTTGCACCACTTCTACTTTGTAAAAATTTCTCATATATATATATATATATATATATATATATATATATATATATATATATATATATATATATATATATATATATATATATATATATATATATATATATATATATATATACATAAACAATAAATTCAGAGTAAACACAATATGCAAAACAGCAAAACAACCACTGTGAAAAATTGGTGAAATTCCAAGAGCTTTCATGATATCTTACATTATCAAGGACCTTGATAATGTGAGCATTCACGAAATCAATTGGAATTTCACTACTTTTATAGTAGTAGATTAACTGTGCTCTCTCATAAATTATAGTAGCTGAATATTATTAAATTAACTATGTATGTTGTCATATAGTTGGTCGTGTGTCTGACTTTGTTAAGAAAGGAACAGATTATTTTCAACAGAGCAACGAGGCCGGGTTGAAGACATTAACATAATCACATTAGAGTTATTTACCAACCTAACTCTTGTATTTCATTACGATTTTCTTCATTCATAATTGCCCTCGTACTTCGTAACTACTTTTCTTCATAATTAATTAATAATTACCTTATTTTTTGCTACCCAGCCAAGCCGTCAGCACACATTTACCTGAGAAACAAGAGACAATGTTAGGAAACATCTAAGGGTACATGTTAGGGTTTTAACTGAAATATTATTAATACACTCTGGGATTATTTATACTTATTAATCTAATTATTTTGTCTTAATTTATTGTGACTTCTCTAAATTAAAGAGGGAAAAATCTGAGAAAGAAGGAAAGATGGTGGGAGGTAGGAGAGTGAGAGGGAGTGGGGTAAATCCCAGCAGGAGTTAAGTGCTTAGTTGTGTGGTGGAGAGAGAGAGAGAGAGAGAGAGAGAGAGAGACATCCCCCCCTCTCCCCTTCTTTGACCCACTCTTAATTTTAATTCACAAATAAGCATCAGTAATATACAAGCCTGCCTGTATATGTCCTGCCAGATTATATCCGTCCGGCTAACCTGATTGTCTGCCTGCCCTGCATGCCTTTCTGCCAGTGATTGTCTGGCCTACCTTGGTTCTACAACGTTACTAAACAAAACACATATGACCTGCTCTCTATAGAGCCTGCTTCAGAACCTGCTCCGTGTACCCCAAACTGCTTCACCTGCCCAACCTCTCGTCCTCCACACCCACTTCTGCTCCTCCCCGCCACTTCTTGCCCTCCACACTGCCTCCTCTCTACCACCGCCACCTTCACCACCACTATTACTATTACTACTTATAATAATATTATTACTACTAATAATATTACTACTACTACTACTATTACTACTACTACTAATATTACTATTACTACCACTAATAATAATAATAATAAAATAATAATTAATATAGCTGACAGTCACTCATGACTCATTCCCCCACAATTCACACTTGCTCAGTGTTTGCTGAATTATCTGTTGGTGGGAGGGACAGGGAAAAATACCTCGTACACTAATAATCTGCTGATAATATGTTCAGAATCTAATAATAACCTGTCGATAATTTCTTTCAGAACCTCGTTGGCCATTTGCTTCGTATTTGCCAGACCATAACGTTTACAAATTGCGAAATATTGTTAGTTTTTTATTTATGTGTTTTGCATATACATGTATATATATATATATATATATATATATATATATATATATATATATATATATATATATATATATATATATATATATATACACACACACACACACACACACACACACACACACACACACACACACACACACACACACACACACACACACACACACACACATATACACATATATATATATATATATATATATATATATATATATATATATGTCGTGCCGAATAGGCAGAACTTGCGATCTTGGCTTAAATAGCAACGCTCATCTTGCCATATAGGACAAGTGAAAATTTGTGTATGCAATAATTTCGCAAAAATCATTCTGAACCTAACGAAAAAAATATATTTCATTGTGTTTGTTTAGTATTAAATTATTGTAAACTTATTTAAAATATATTTAGCTGGATTAGGCTAAAATAAATTTCACTTGTTATAACAAGGTTAGGTAAGTTTTCTAAGATTCTTCTGGATCAAAATTTAAAATTTTTACATTAACATTAATGAAAAAAATATATCTTTAAACGTATAAGAGAAAAATTTAGAAAGGACTTAATTTTAAATGAGTTCTTGCTAAATGACCAGTTTTACATATTCGGCACGACATATATATATATATATATATACGTATATATATATTGCTGATGATACTGTGCTTATGGGAGATTCTAAAGAAAAATTGCAAAGGTTAGTGGATGAGTTTGAGAATGTGTGTAAAGGTAGAAAGTTGAAAGTGAACATAGAAAAGAGTAAGGTGATGAGGGTATCAAATGATTTAGATAAAGAAAAATTGGATATCAAATTGGGGAGGAGGAGTATGGAAGAAGTGAATGTTTTCAGATACTTGGGAGTTGACGTGTCGGCGGATGGATTTGTGAAGGATGAGGTTAATCATAGAATTGATGAGGGAAAAAAGGTGAGTGGTGCGTTGAGGTATATGTGGAGTCAAAAAACGTTATCTATGGAGGCAAAGAAGGGAATGTATGAAAGTATAGTAGTACCAACACTCTTATATGGATGTGAAGCTTGGGTGGTAAATGCAGCAGCGAGGAGACGGTTGGAGGCAGTGGAGATGTCCTGTCTAAGGGCAATGTGTGGTGTAAATATTATGCAGAAAATTCGGAGTGTGGAAATTAGGAGAAGGTGTGAAGTCAATAAAAGTACTAGTCAGAGGGCAGAAGAGGAGTTGTTGAGGTGGTTTGGCCATTTAGAGAGAATGGATCAAAGTAGAATGACATGGAAAGCATATAAATCTATAGGGGAAGGAAGGCGGGGTAGGGGTCGTCCTCGAAAGGGTTGGAGAGAGGGGGTAAAGGAGGTTTTGTGGGCAAGGGGCTTGGACTTAAAGCAAGCGTGCGTGAGCGTGTTAGATAGGAGTGAATGGAGACGAATGGTACTTGGGACCTGACGATCTGTTGGAGTGTGAGCAGGGTAATATTTAGTGAAGGGATTCAGGGAAACCGGTTATTTTCATATAGTCGGACTTGAGTCCTGGAAATGGGAAGTACAATGCCTGCGCTTTAAAGGAGGGGTTTGGGATATTAGCATTTTGGAGGGATATGTTGTGTATCTTTATATGTGTATGCTTCTAAACTGTTGTATTCTGAGCACCTCTGCAAAAAACAGTGATAATGTGCGAGTGTGGTGAAAGTGTTGAATGATAATGAAAGTATTTTATTTTTGGGGATTTTCTTTCTTTTTTTGGGTCACCCTGCCTCGGTGGGAGACGGCTGACTTGTTGAAAAAAAAAATATTGGGTCCACCTCTGGTGCAAATTGTGGGATCCATAGCCTCGGAGAAGTGGATAAAAAGGCGTCGGGGAAGAATATTTGGATTTCTTCCTGAAGCCATTTGAATATTCCACTTCCCCTACCACCCCATCTTTTAATTTTTTCATCAATAGGTATATTTCATTACATAATATGGTACACACATTTAAGAGATACATTGCTGGTATAAAGATGGCATATACAGTACATGAGGTCTGAGAGACACATTTCTAGTACATATTGCTATGTGTTTGTCCCTGATTATAAAGCAAAAATCTCATCCAGCTCCTCAGAGCTGGGGCGCGTGCCCAAGATACAGTAGGCATTTCCTCTCTAAACAGCAGCGCTGAGTCGTTGGAGCAGAAAACTAGCCGCTCTGCGATCCCTAGTTGCCCTGATGAGTCTTTTCTTCCCTGGTGTATTAGAGATAGGTGTCAGTCAAGGTAGATGCACATGTGTAGTCCCACACCACCTGCTTGCCGTCTGTCCAGGCTTGAAGAGTGATACCATCTGGACGCTTCTGGCTGCCATCAGATCTGCATAGTTGGAGTGACTTCCTTATTACTGGGCATCCGGCTGTTGTGAGGCTCCACTTGATAATGTTGTTAACCTTTTCGTGTCTTGCAATCTTTCCCTCGGATCTACGGCACACAAGACCGCGGTACCCAAATCGGTCTGGTGCTTCACTGCCGCAAATACACCTGTTTTCAGCGAGAGTAGGGGCAACACCAATGCTCTTACTGGCAGGAGGCGGGACTTGCGGACACCAATGCCTACTAGTCTGACTGGAAGTGTAGCTTGGTCCCACTGCCCATCTTCTGGAGTAAGGTTAAGTACTTTCGTAAAAATATTCCTCAGGATACTGTCGTATTCGTGCAGTATATAGTTATCAAATGAAGGTGCACATCTTAGGAAATATGTTAACCTGGGCAGACTCAAGTACTTTGTGAGAGGGTACAAAGCATCGTGAGTGTCAAGATTACCTATTCGTTGTTCCATCCTCCTCATCTGTTCCAGTTTCTTCCTGAGAATTGCCAATGTAATCACTTCCCAGAGGTGCTCCAAGTAAGACGCTATTTGAGGGGGCAATGACTGGTGCCCCTGGTAGTTTCGATCTCACTGCGTCGATCACTTGTTGATTGACTGAAATGATTTCACTTTGGATGGATTCAGGATGAGACCCATTTCCTGTCCCTGTGCCATCACCTGTGTAAGATCATCTAGAAGGGACTCCTTTGTACCTGCTAGTGTGCCATCATTCAGGAACCAGATGTTCAGCTCACTGGTCAGTCTGACTGTGATTTCCCTAACTGCTATGCAGAAGAGAAATGGCGCGAGAGGATCCCCTTGCTGGACACCTTCTGATGATGTGATTTCATGCTCTCCAAACAGGAGCATTGATTGCTTGCTATATCCAGCTGAAACAAAAGGGAAGAGACCAGGGAAATGTTCTTGTACAGTTGCTAATACCACGTCTCTTTTCAGGAGATTAAATGCATTCTTGAAATCTAATTTTACCACTGCATTGTCCTCAATGCCGAATAGGTAAAACTTGCGATTTTGGCTTAAATAGCAACGCTCTTCTTGCCGAATAAGGCAAGCGAAAATTTGTGTATGCAATGATTTCGCAAAAATCATTCTGAACCTAACGAAAAAAAACTATTTCATTGTGTTTGTTTATTATTAAATTATTGTAAATTTATCTAAAATATATTTAGTTGGATTAGGCTAAATTAAATTGAGCTTGTTTTAAGGTTCTTTTGGTACAAAATTATTAATTTTTACATTAACATAAATGAAAAAAATTAAAATTTTAGAATTAATATTAAATGAGTTCTTGCTAATTGGCCAATTTTACCTATTCGGCACGATATATATATATATATATATATATATATATATATATATATATATATATATATATATATATATATATATATATATATATATATATATATATATATATATATATATATATATATATATATATATATATATATATATATATATATATATATGTATATATATATATATATATATATATATATATATATATATATATATATATATATATATATATATATATATATATATATATATTTATACTTGTGAGTGTATCTGCACTTGTGGGAATATATACACCTACACAACGTATATACACAGCAAGGGTAGAGCATTCAATGACAGGTAAGTAGTGATCCCACTCAAGAAGATACCAGCATATACAAACAACTACTACGCCCACGAAGCCCATACAGCAGGGAACAAGAAGCCAGTCTGGAGAGGGAAAGAGCTTCGTAAAACAGATGATAAATATAGAGGCTGGAGAGTAGAGCGAGGCCATAACAGTGGTGGTTCATGTGGAGGAGGCTGGAAGCCTGGCACCAGTGTGGCTCCTCTCCCTGCCTCGGGGGGAGAGAGAGAGAGAGAGAGAGAGAGAGAGAGAGAGAGAGAGAGAGAGAGAGAGAGAGAGAGAGAGAGAGAGAGAGAGAGAGAGAGAGAGAGAGAGAGAGAGAGAGAGAGAGAGAGAGAGAGAGAGAGAGAGAGAAATTCTCTCTCACACACAAAACCATATAGTTATAAACAGTAACACATATTACCTCTTTAAAATATACATGTGTCGAAATTTCAACTGTCACTTTTTAAGAGCACACACGACCTTACCCCTGGGCAGTATGAGACAGTATATAAGAGAACTTCAAGTTCTTATAATCATGGTGAGGGAAGTGCTACAGGCTTTGTTATTCTGGTTCAAATCCAACAACCACTTCAAGGGTCATTTCTGCTCTTTGTCGAAGTCTTCCTTCATTTTCTTCTCGATGAGCTTCGTATCATCTATAAACAATGATATATAACAGTGGATTCCTTTCTTCTCCAGTGGGTCTCATCATCTTGTAGGATATTCAGGAATCTTTACACTGCTGTGCCTACGCTAAACTGCGCGTAACATACTCCAACACCCTGAGCGCTGACCCCTGCAAACACAAATTGGTGAGCACACACAAATGCAGGCGTCCATTAGGAAGCCTGATCTCAGAAGAGGCCACGGGGGGCGACGATCCCCACAAATAACATATATACACACATTCCGTATAGAACCGGTTACTTTGACCACTATACGGCAAGTACGGCCCTTTAAATAAAGCGCACTGACTGCAATACCTCTGAAAAGATACTTCCAGGAATATCAATCTCCGAGTTTCTAATCCTTAGGTGTCGCTGGTGGTCACACCCTCGAGGCACAACCTAAGCCCTGGCTGTCTCTCTATTCCCGGCCACGATTCTACCGGGAATATCACGGTTGGGCTGCCCTATACGTATTTTACATCCTTAAACGTGTTCGGGGAAATTTTCCTAAATCAACAGACACAAGAAAAAATGAGTAAGTACCAGATATTACTCACGGAGCAACTTTCACCGAAGGAGGGAACACGGAGAACAACAGATGAAGCTGTGTCTTCCCAGATATCTTCCAGAGCACACTTTTTTTAACCTTACCCGGGGAGAAACCAGCGTTAGTGATGACCCAACCAAGCCAGTAATGCTACACTCACCACCCTCTTAAAACAAAATACGAACCTTCGAAGACACTGTCGATATATTTCCCTCAGAGGAGGCACCTTGGTGCTGGCGAGGGGCACCTGATTCAAAGAACTGGATCTATCCTCCCTTTCTTTGAATCGAATCTGATTGCCTCCCATTACCCAGGTGCTGTATGACCTCTACCATGAATATAATGATGTCAGGTGTTACTCTCACCCACACAGTCTCACCCTGGTATTTGTCTCGTTTGTATTAAATTGTACCCAAAGGCATTGGCTTCAATAATATTAGCAGTTTGTTCTTCCCTATATCTGCACCCATCTTCCCTACACCTGCACCACATTTCCTACATCTGCAACCACCTTCTCCACACATTACAATCAATACAGTGTCACCAGTGACAGAGGACACAAGGTATGATCAAGTGTTGATCATCATACTCCCCAGTGACCGAGCCGAGGGCAGAACCGGGGAACAATGAACCTAAGAGTAGCTCAGGAACCCCCGGGGAGGCAGCAGGTCACACACAATGGGATACCTGGCATGTTTGGGATGCTTCTCTATCTTGGTGTACCTCCAGGACTCCCTCACTATGGCTCCACCTCTCCCACACCACCTTCAGTTATCCACGACGCTTCATCTTGTTACCACAAAGAGGTGGACAGTTCTCAGTATTTATACAGTGAGAGGTGTACATTCCTCAGTGTATATACACTAACCGGTGAACAATTCTCAGTGTATATACACTAAGTGGTGCACGGCAGCAGCCAGTAACAACATCCTGGTTGACCAGGCTAGCACCAGACGAGCCTGGCCCATGGCCGGGCTCCGGGAGTAGAAAGACTCGCGAAACTCAACAAAGGTATACAGCTGTCGATTGCTCTTGTCTTTTCTTCAACACAAGGTTAGCATGACCATAAGCAGGTGATAATCTCTACTTGTCTTACACCTGTGCTGGAGTTCTATGGCTAAATTACAGAGATAAAGTAACAAAGTGCTGGGTAGACTGCATCTTCTTGCGCTGCAGGAAGTACTTGATAAATTACTTAGCAAGACACTTGTACAACAGGTGTATCTATATTTCGAAACGTTTCTCTTACAAAGTAGAATTCTTCAGTTGAATGCAGAGGTGTCTATTAGGAAGACGTAAGAACATAAGAAGGAAGGAGCACTGCAACAGGCCTACTGGCTCATGCTAGGAGAGGAAAAGATGATGCGATCAGTCCCTCAGCCTTGAAGTAGTCGTTTTAATGAAGTGGTTAATCCCTCAGCCTTGAGATGTTTTTCAGCTTTATTGTCATGAACAATGTTCAAGACAATGAAGCTGTATTCGACTAAGGTAGAACATTCTGCCAACATTCGAGTGAAAGTGTCTACTGTGAAGGTGAAATGTGTCGGAATTAAGATACCTAACTGCTGCACGTGTCACTCTTCTTGTTGGTAATGTATAACATTATTATATTGAGACACTTATGCAACATATGGAAATCTTTATTGAAGAAACGTTTCGCCACACAGTGGCTTCATCAGTCCAATACAAAACAGGAAGGTATGAGGAAAGGAGGAGTTTGAGGTAATCAGTCCCTCAGCCTGGAATCGATGTGTTCAGTCCATCACTCTTGTAAGAAATACAGCAGAGGGTAAGAGAGGTGGCTTATATACTGCAGTCAGGTGAGTCAAAGCAGCAGGAGGTGGGATCACAGTGGGACCTGCCACTAGTGTAAGTAGGTCGTCGTCCAAAGGCTGGACAAGTGTTGAAGAATTCTTTGTATCTGGCCCTATGCTGTACTTCGTACAAGAGTGGTGGACTGAACACAGATTCCATACTGAGGGAGTGATTACCTCAAAATCCTCCTCCCCTTATACCTTCCTGCTTTGTATTGACTGATGAAGCCACTGTGTGGCGAAACGTTTCTTCAGTAAAGATTCCCATATGTTGCATAAGTGTCTCAATTACTTCAACTTGTCGGTTTTCAAAACCATTTATCACACAACATTATTATATACTGAACCACACCAAAGATTTTCAAGACAGTAGACGAACAGGAAGGGCTAAAAGGCTCTCTGTGGTCTGCTGTTAGTGGCTTCTGTGGTCTGCTGTTAGTGGCCCCTGTGGTCTGCTGTTAGTGGCCCCTGTGGTCTGCTGTTAGTGGCCCCTGTGGTCTGCTGTTAGTGGCCCCTGTGGTCTGCTGTTAGTGACCCCTGTGGTCTGCTGTTAGTGGCCCCTGTTGTCTGCTGTTAGTGACTCCTGTGGTCTGCTGTTAGTGACCCCTGTGGTCTGCTGCTTGTGGCTCCTGTGGTCTGCTGTTAGTGGCCCCTGTGGTCTGCTGTCAGTGACCCCTGTGGTCTGCTGTTAGTGACCCCTGTGGTCTGCTGTTAGTGACCCCTGTGGTCTGCTGTTAGTGGCCCCTGTGGTCTGCTGTTAGTGACTCCTGTGGTCTGCTGTTAGTGGCCCCTGTGGTCTGCTGTTAGTGACTCCTGTGGTCTGCTGTTAGTGACCCCTGTGGTCTGCTGCTTGTGGCTCATGTGGTCTGCTGTTTGTGGCCCATGTCTGCTGTTTGTGGTCCATGGGGTTTGCTATTAGTGGCCCATGTGGTCTGCTGTTAGTGGCCCTTGTGGTCTGCTGTTTGTGGCCCATGTGGTCTGCTGTTTGTGGCCCATGTGGTCTGCTGTTTGTGGCCCCTGTGGTCTGCTGTTTATGGCCCATGTGGTCTACTGTTTGTGGCCCCTGTGGCCTGCTGTTAGTAACCCAAGAGGTATGCTGTTAGTGGTCCTTGTGGCCTGATGTTAGTGGTCCTCGTGCATGAAGATGGTGTGACTGCATGCCACATTATCCTCCCTCCCTTCCTATCGTTCATGCCTCCCTCCTTTACTTCTTACCACCCTCCCTTCTCTCCCTCTCTTTCTTCCCTCACCCTCTGCTTCCACTACCAAGCAACATGTAGAGGCGCCATACCGCTCTAGTGACGGTAAGCTTACAAAAACTTGCCCAGAAATATTTATCATATATTGCAGATTACCTTAGTACTGGCTGCCCATGATGAGAACCATTGTAGCAGCATGTACTGGTTCCCTATGACGATGAGAACTATTGTAGCAGCATGTACTGGTTCCCCATGATGATGAGAACCACTGTAGCAGCATGTACTGGTTCCCCATGATGATGAGAACCACTGTAGCAGCATGTACTGGTTCCCCATGATGATGAGAACCATTGTAGCAGCATGTACTGGTTCCCCATGATGATGAGAACCACTGTAGCAGCATGTACTGGTTCCCCATGATGATGAGAACCATTGTAGCAGCATGTACTGGTTCCCCATGATGACGAGAACCACTGTAGCAGCATGTACTGGTTCCCTATGATGACGAGAACCACTGTAGCAGCATGTACTGGTTCCCCATGACGATGAGAACCACTGAAGCAGCATGTACTGGTTCCCCATGATGATAAGACCCATTGTAACAGCATGTACTGGTTCCCCATGACGATGAGAACCATTGTAGCAGCATGTACTGGTTTCCCATGATGACAAGAACCGCTGTAGCAGCATGTACTGGTTCCCCATGACGATGAGAACCATTGTAGCAGCATGTACTGGTTCCCTATGATGATGAGAACCACTGTAGCAGCATGTACTGCTTCCTCATGATGACAAGAACCCCTTTAGCAGCATGTACTGGTTCCCTATGATGACGAGAACCATTGTAGCAGCATGTACTGGTTCTCCATGATGACGAGAACCATTGTAGCAGCATGTACTGGTTCCCTATGATGACGAGACCCATTGTAGCAGCATGTACTGGTTCCCCATGACGATGAGAACCATTGTAGCATCATGTACTGGTTCCCATAACGAGAACCATTGTAGCAGCATGTACTGGTTCCCCATGATGATGAGAACCACTGTAGCAGCATGTACTGGTTCCCCATGACGATGAGAACCATTGTAGCAGCATGTACTGGTTCCCCATGATGATGAGAACCATCGTAGCAGCATGTACTGGTTCCCCATGATGATGAGAACCAATGTAGCAGCATGTACTGGTTCCCCATGATGATGAGAACCATCGTAGCAGCATGTACTGGTTCCCCATGATGATAAGAACCATCGTAGCAGCATGTACTGGATTCCCATAATGATGAGAACCATCGTAGCAGCATGTACTGGTTCCCCATGATGATGAGAACCATCGTAGTAGCATGTACCGGTTCCCCATGATGATGAGAACCATCGTAGCAGCATGTACTGGTTCCCCATGATGATGAGAACCATCGTAGCAGCATGTACTGGTTCCCCATGATGACGAGAACCATTGTAGCAGCATGTACTGGTTCCCCATGATGACGAGAACCACTGTAGCAGCATGTACTGGTTCCCTATGATGACGAGAACCATCGTAGCAGCATGTACTGGTTCCCCATGATGAGAACCACTGTAGCAGCATGTACTGGTTCCCTATGATGACGAGAACCATTGTAGCAGCATGTACTGGTTCCCCATGATGACGAGAACCATTGTAGCAGCATGTACTGGTTCCCCATGATGACGAGAACCATCCTAGCAGCATGTACTGGTTCCCCATGATGAGAACCACTGTAGCAGCATGTACTGGTTCCCTATGATGACGAGAACCATTGTAGCAGCATGTACTGGTTCCCCATGATGACGAGAACCATTGTAGCAGCATGTACTGGTTCCCCATGATGACGAAAACCATTGTAGCAGCATGTACTGGTTCCCCATGATGACGAGAACCATTGTAGCAGCATGTACTGGTTCCCCATGATGACGAGAACCACTGTAGCAGCATGTACTGGATCCCTATGATGACGAGAACCACTGTAGCAGCATGTACTGGTTCCCCATGATGAGAACCATCGTAGCAGCATGTATTGGTTCCCCATGATGATGATAACCATCGTAGCAGCATGTACTGGTTCCCCATGATGATGAGAACCATCGTAGGAGCATGTACTGGTTCCCCATGATGATGATAACCATCGTAGCAGCATGTACTGTTTCCCCATGATGATAACCATCGTAGCAGCATGTACTGGTTCCCCATGATGATAACCATCGTAGCAGCATGTACTGGTTCCCCATGATGACGAGAACCACTGAAGCAGCATGTACTGGTTCCCCATGATGACGAGAACCACTGTAGCAGCATGTACTGGTTCCCTATTATGACGAGAACCACTGTAGCAGCATGTACTGGTTCCCCATGACGATGAGAACCATTGTAGCAGCATGTACTGGTTCCTCATGATGACGAGAACCACTGTAGCAGCATGTACTGGTTCCCTATGATGACGAGAACCATTGTAGCAGCATGTACTGGTTCCCCATGACGATGAGAACCATTGTAGCAGCATGTACTGGTTCCCCATGATGAGAACCATTGTAGCAGCATGTACTGGTTCCCCATGATGATGAGAACCACTGTAGCAGCGTGTACTGGTTCCCCATGACGATGAGAACCATTGTAGCAGCATGTACTGGTTCCCCATGATGATGAGAACCATTGTAGCAGCATGTACTGGTCCCCCATGATGATGAGAACCATTGTAGCAGCATGTACTGGTTCCCCATGATGATGAGAACCATCCTAGCAGCATGTACTGGTTCCCCATGATGATGAGAACCATTGTAGCAGCATGTACTGGTTCCCTATGATGACGAGAACCATTGTAGCAGCATGTACTGGTTCCCCATGATGATCAGAACCATCGTAGCAGCATGTACTGGTTCCCTATGATGACGAGAACCATTGTAGCAGCATGTACTGGTTCCCCATGATGATGAGAACCATCGTAGCAGCATGTACTGGTTCCCCATGATGATGAGAACCATCGTAGCAGCATGTACTGGTTCCCTATGATGATGAGAACCATCGTAGCAGCATGTACTGGTTCCCTATGATGATCAGAACCATCGTAGCAGCATGTACTGGTTCCCCATGATGATGAGAACCATTGTAGCAGCATGTACTGGTTCCCCATGATGATGAGAACCATTGTAGCAGCATGTACTGGTTCCCCATGATGATGAGAACCATTGTAGCAGCATGTACTGGTTCCCTATGATGATGAGAACAATTGTAGCAGCATGTACTGGTTCCCCATGACGATGAGAACCCTTGTAGCAGCATGTACTGGTTCCCCATGATGACGAGAACCATTGTAGCAGCATGTACTGGTTCCCCATGATGATGATAACCATCGTAGCAGCATGTACTGGTTCCCCATGATGATGAGAACCATTGTAGCAGCATGTACTGATTCCCCATGATGATGATAACCATCGTAGCAGCATGTACTGGTTCCCCATGATGACGAGAACCACTGAAGCAGCATGTACTGGTTCCCCATGATGATGATAACCATCGTAGCAGCATGTACTGGTTCCCCATGATGATGAGAACCATCGTAGCAGCATGTACTGGTTCCCCATGATGATGAGAACCATCGTAGCAGCATGTACTGGTTCCCCATGATGACGAGAACCACTGAAGCAGCATGTACTGGTTCCCCATGATGATGATAACCATCGTAGCAGCATGTACTGGTTCCCCATGATGATGATAACCATCGTAGCAGCATGTACTGGTTTCCCATGATGATGAGAACCATCGTAGCAGCATGTACTGGTTCCCCATGATGACGAGAACCACTGAAGCAGCATGTACTGGTTCCCCATGATGATGATAACCATCGTAGCAGCATGTACTGGTTCCCCATGATGATGATAACCATCGTAGCAGCATGTACTGGTTCCCCATGATGATGAGAACCGTCGTAGCAGCATGTACTGGTTCCCCATGATGATGATAACCATCGTAGCAGCATGTACTGGTTCCCCATGATGATGATAACCATCGTAGCAGCATGTACTGGTTCCCCATGATGATGAGAACCATCGTAGCAGCATGTACTGGTTCCCCATGATGATGATAACCATCGTAGCAGCATGTACTGGTTCCCCATGATGACGAGAACCACTGAAGCAGCATGTACTGGTTCCCCATGATGATGATAACCATCGTAGCAGCATGTACTGGTTCCCCATGATGATGATAACCATCGTAGCAGCATGTACTGGTTCCCCATGATGATGAGAACCATCGTAGCAGCATGTACTGGTTCCCCATGATGATGAGAACCATCGTAGCAGCATGTACTGGTTCCCCATGATGATGAGAACCATCGTAGCAGCATGTACTGGTTCCCCATGATGATGATAACCATCGTAGCAGCATGTACTGGTTCCCCATGATGATGAGAACCATTGTAGCAGCATGTACTGATTCCCCATGATGATGATAACCATCGTAGCAGCATGTACTGGTTCCCCATGATGACGAGAACCACTGAAGCAGCATGTACTGGTTCCCCATGATGATGATAACCATCGTAGCAGCATGTACTGGTTCCCCATGATGATGAGAACCATCGTAGCAGCATGTACTGGTTCCCCATGATGATGAGAACCATCGTAGCAGCATGTACTGGTTCCCCATGATGACGAGAACCACTGAAGCAGCATGTACTGGTTCCCCATGATGATGATAACCATCGTAGCAGCATGTACTGGTTCCCCATGATGATGATAACCATCGTAGCAGCATGTACTGGTTCCCCATGATGATGAGAACCATCGTAGCAGCATGTACAGGTTCCCCATGATGACGAGAACCACTGAAGCAGCATGTACTGGTTCCCCATGATGATGATAACCATCGTAGCAGCATGTACTGGTTCCCCATGATGATGATAACCATCGTAGCAGCATGTACTGGTTCCCCATGATGATGAGAACCGTCGTAGCAGCATGTACTGGTTCCCCATGATGATGATAACCATCGTAGCAGCATGTACTGGTTCCCCATGATGATGATAACCATCGTAGCAGCATGTACTGGTTCCCCATGATGATGACAACCATCGTAGCAGCATGTACTGGTTCCCCATGATGATGATAACCATCGTAGCAGCATGTACTGGTTCCCCATGATGACGAGAACCACTGAAGCAGCATGTACTGGTTCCCCATGATGATGATAACCATCGTAGCAGCATGTACTGGTTCCCCATGATGATGATAACCATCGTAGCAGCATGTACTGGTTCCCCATGATGATGAGAACCATCGTAGCAGCATGTACTGGTTCCCCATGATGATGAGAACCATCGTAGCAGCATGTACTGGTTCCCCATGATGATGAGAACCATCGTAGCAGCATGTACTGGTTCCCCATGATGATGATAACCATCGTAGCAGCATGTACTGGTTCCCCATGATGATGATAACCATCGTAGCAGCATGTACTGGTTCCCCATGATGATGAGAACCATCGTAGCAGCATGTACTGGTGACTACTGGTGTAAGACTACCTGTAACCTGTTAACTACTGTTCAAGAATCCTTAAGTACTGGCTCAAAGAAATTAAAATAAACTTAGTGTGTATGTATAAATATATGTAAAGCGCTGGACATGTTAATCCTGAACCCAGGTTCGAGACCCCTGTCCACCTTTCTGTTTTATATATATATATATATATATATATATATATATATATATATATATATATATATATATATATATATATATATATATATATATATATATATATATATATATATATATATATTAGCCACTTTATTAGGTACACCCTTCTAGTACCGGATAAGCCCCCCCCCATTTACCCCCAGAACAGCCCGAATTCTTCGTGACATTGATTCAAAGAGGTGGTGAAAATATTCCTTAAGAGATTCTGATCCATGCTGATATGACAGCATCACGCAGTTGCTGTAGACTTGTCAGCTGTACATTCATACTGCAAATCTCCCGTTCCACAACATCCCAAAAGTTTATGCCAAATTCGTTCCACAACATCCCAAAAGTTTATGCCAAATTCTAACCCACTATCTGCATGTCGCAACAGAAATCACGATTTGTCAGACTAGTTGACGTTTTTCCAATTTTCAACTGTCCACGAGTGGAACCCGACGTAGTCTTCTGCTGGCTGTAGCCCATCTACTTCAAGGTTCGAAGTGCACATGTTACTGACAGTGCGTTCAGAGATGCTCATCTACATCTGTAATACGGTGTTATTTGAGTTACTGTCACCTTCCTGTCAGCTTCAAGCAGTCTGGCCATTCTCCTCCGACCCTTCTCATTAACAAGGTGTTGTCGCCCACAGAAACTGCCCCTCAGAACAGAATCACTTAGGTCACATTTCTTCCTCGTTCTGATGTTGGTCTGAACAATAACTGGATCTTCTGACCATGTCTC
This sequence comes from Cherax quadricarinatus, assembly GCF_038502225.1. Taxonomy (NCBI): domain Eukaryota; kingdom Metazoa; phylum Arthropoda; class Malacostraca; order Decapoda; family Parastacidae; genus Cherax; species Cherax quadricarinatus. The sequence continues at coordinate 16,750,567 of NC_091336.1, forward strand.
ATGCTTTCAGGCGTTGAGGTGCTGTATATATATATATATATATATATATATATATATATATATATATATATATATATATATATATATATATATATATATATACATCCTTTTTAGTAAGAAAAATCAGGTATATCTGCAGTAAGGGAAACAAAAATTAGCTATGTTTTCCCTGTAATATACTACTATCATTGACTGTATACATAAATTACCAGATTATTATCATGGGAGCGCTAAGATCGTAAGGGATATAGCAATGACACGTGTCTAGGAGAGGGTAGGTGGAAACGATGCTAGGGTGGGGGTGAGCAAGGCGCTAACGACCTAATTAACCAGAGTTCACCATCAAATTAGCCCCATTCTGATCCATGCAACACCGGATGTTGTGAGTGAGAGCCTAACGACCCAATTAATCAAGAGGCTGTCACCATAGCAGCAGTGTTGGCACGTACACTGGATGCTCTGCATAGATGACCCCTCGAGGGAGGTTCCTTGACGCTGGTGAGGGGCTCTTGATCTAGGGAACTCGATCTGTGCTCCGGTTTCCTGAATTAAGACTGAATTCCTTCCATCCCCCCCCCCACATGCGCTGTATAATCCTACGGGTTTAGCGATTTCCCATTGATTATAATAATAATTCAAATATGATTAGTTTTTATTAATAATATCTTTATTTCTACCATAGTATAAGATGTTAATTGTTATCCTGTATTTCTTAATATCATTAATATTTAGTGAGGAACAAGGAGCTCAGAGGTGCTTAATATTCCCAGATGTTCACGACGTGTTCAGAATAGTCTTAGACTAAGGGCACGCGCACCAATAGTATCTTGCATATGTATCAGAACACGTAAGAAAGTTTGTAGGTTAGTAGCAACGCTGTATAGCCCTTGTGGCTTAGCGCTTCTTTTTGGTTATAATAATAATAATGTAGGTTAGTAAACTAGTAAGTGTTTATCTAGGCCTCATTCACGGCTTGGAAGTTTTACAATGGTTTTACATTTACAGATTATGTAGAATTCAACCTGGGATAAGCCACGTACGTTTATAAGAATATACACGGGAGCAAGAACAAATAATAAAGCTTAAAATCACGTACATAAAGAATAAAAGGTACAGTGGCGTCACTGGAACTATGTGATGAATGGTTTGAAAAAACCGACAAGTTGAAGATTGAGACACTTATGCAGCATATGGGAATCTTTATTCAGGAAACGTTTCGCCACACAGTGGCTTCATCAGTCCAATACAAAGAGGAAGGCGTAAGGAGAGGAGGAGTATGAGGTAATCAGTCCCTCAGCCTGGAGTCGATGTGTTCAGTCCATCAATCTTGTAGAATGTACAGCATAGGGCCGTAGACGTCACCTCACTACAGTATATAAGCCACGTCTACGGCCCTATGCTGTACATTCTACAAGATTGATGGACTGAACACATCGACTCCAGGCTGAGGGACTGATTACCTCATACTCCTCCTCTCCTTACGCCTTCCTCTTTGTATTGGACTGATGAAGCCACTGTGTGGCGAAACGTTTCCTGAATAAAGATTCCCATATGCTGCATAAGTGTCTCAATCTTCACTGGAACTATACAAAGTTCAAGTCGAACCAACACGTTATTATAAGTTTCTTTCTCCTATGAGCGGGTTATTTATCACGTTATATAAATGAAAACTCGTATAGACCAATACTAGGTATACAGACTGAGAAAATTACAAGAAGTTTAATATGATTTAACAGTAGAAGGTGTAATTTAATTATTAATCCTCAAACAAAATATAGGCTGCATCGTTAGTGAAGCACAGGGGGGGGGGGTGTACCTTTGTTGTTTAATAATATAGTTAGTAGCACACTACTCAGTGGTGTACCTTTGTTGTTTCATATAAGGTGGAAATTATCACATGTTAGGATGTCATCTTTATTATAAAGGTACATAATACCCACAAGTTCATAAGACACGTGCGACACTTTGGTATCTTTATTCCCGAAACGTTTCGCTCACACAGTAACAAAGAAGCAGAAGCAATGGAGATGTAAGATGACGTGATCAGTCCATCAGCTTTCAAGAAGCAGGATGTGTCATCTTTAATTTTTTTCGGGGTGGACTGGAAAGCCAGCGCAGGTCTGGACCAAGACCACAAGCTCTACTGAGTCGATCATTAACAGGATTAAGACCCCTTCTCTCCCCCGTCCCCAAGACAATATTTCGCTGTGCAAGAAACGTATACAATACCGACAAGATGAAAGTTAAGACACATGTGCAACATCTGGTTATCTTTATTGTAGACGTTTCGCCATCCAGTGGCTTTATCAATACAGATTCTAGGACATAATAGGAAGACAGTAGAACTATATACAAAAGATGAGGTAATCAGTCCCTCCAAGACTGAGGGATTGATTAAATCATCTTTTGTATATATCTTCTAGTTATGTCCTAGAATCTGTGATGAATGGTTTGAATCTGTATTGATAAAGCCACTGGATGGCGAAACGTCTACAATAAAGATAACCAGATGTTGCACATGTGTCTTAACTTTCACAATATTTCGCTCAAGGAGACTCTTTTCATGGTAAAGCTCTACCCGAGTGAAACATTGTATTAACAAACTCTTACTCTACTCTGAGTTTATTTACAGTATTCACATTTGTCGACACACTGCCATTAAACCATTAAAAAAACTGATGATTTAACAAACTCTAATAAAAATTATCTCGTGAGCGGTTAACTTATTGTTTATCCGCTGCTAATCTCTCGAACGCTGACGTAAAAATATTTGCAGTTGTCACTACTTTGTCTGTATCAAAAAGAAATCGGTACTGTTGTGAAAAACTGAAGAATAGAACACACCTAGGCAGAAGAAATGAAGAAAAAGAAAGATTGGAAAGGAGAGGTAGAGAGAGGAGGACAAGAAAAGTTCAGGTCAAGTCACAAGTGTTCTAAAGGTTGAAACATTTGGTCATGTGAATAAATGGTTTACAAAAGCGACAAGTTGATAAATAAGACACTTGTGAAACATTTAGGTATCTTTACTCTGAAAACGTTTCGTCACACAGTGGCTTCATCAGTCCAATGCAGGAAAAAAAGAGGAAGATGAGGAGGAGTTTGAGGTAATCAGTCCCTCAGCCTGGAGTTGATGTGTTCAGTCCATCAATCTTGACAAAAGTGTAGCATATTCGCGAAGATGGGTCTTATATACTGATGACAGATGAGTTGGAGAAGCGGTAGGCGGAGTGACCAGCGAACAACGCCACTAGTGGAAGCAAGTCGTGTCTATAGGTTAGACAAGTTTTGGGGACATTCCTGCATCAAGATCCCAAGATGCTAGTGTGTCCGACAGGATATGAATAAATTGGGTTCTTGATGCAGGAATTTCCTCAAAACTTGTCTAATCTAAGGACAAGACCTGCTTCCACTAGCGGCATTGTAAGCCGGTGACTCCGCCTACCACTGCTCCACCACATCTGTCATCAATATTATATGTGATGTATGTGGTACCGCCACTCAGCCGACCTGGTTGTACCTGCACACACTATCATCAGCACACAATACATAGCGTAACATCCACATACTATGCCAACACAAAAGACAGCCACGCCACACATTGTACACGTCATTACTACTCACACACACGGTAATAAAAACATAACTGGTCAAGTGTCTATTGAAAGAGCCTATAAAAGATGAAAACAAACACACAGGGCCCGGAGCTGACACCTTACCCCTGCAACGAGAAGTAAAGGAGTACAAACAGGTGAGCTCTCAGTGTCCCCGCCTTTTTTGTGTCCCCCGCCTTCTTTGTGTCCTGTGCTGAGCACTGCAGGAAGGCCTGAGGTGTAGGCAGCAACAACACGAAGCTTCTGGCTCTTACACAATGCTCAACACATTCCACATATCAAAACATCAGACAGTGATCAGTAATCATAACTGGGGAACAAGTCTACCCAAGCTTCAAGGTCTTTCTTGTTAATGATTTTTTTCTTTTACTTTCTGTGAAGTGGTAAACCAGTGAGGATTATTCAGTGCAAGGCAGAGTAGAGGCTCGATCCTCCGTCTGCTCACTGACAGATACACACGCTAAGGAACTGTGCCTACTGATTCCAATGTATCTTACAGAGAAGTGGAAATGGTTTATTATTGAAACAATTCTCAACTAAAGAACAGATTAGAAATGAAAACCGGACGATTTTTCAGTGGTGGATCCTGGCGGCTTGATAATGGTCCAGGATGGGCAGAAAAAAAAAAATCATCTGGTATTCATTTCCAACTTGTGGATCAGCTATGAATCATATCATGAATGATATTATGACTTTCATTTAACAAAACATTGGAGTAGATTCAACTCCGCTCATTTAAAAGGTATTAGATTATGGAGTGAGAGGATGAGCAGTGAGCAGTGAACCAGATGATGGAGGCTCCAGTAAGCCCAGAGGATCTAGCCTTCACAACTGTTTATGCTTAATGACCCACAAGGCTTCAGCGCCTCTCCTTCAACCCAGTCTTATCACTATCCTGGTCTTGCCTTTGAAGTTTTAATCCCCGTCACAGTTGAAGTAAGCCAATACACGTTCCTTCATTCTCGTATCAAACCTATACAGTTCTATACGTATACAGTTCTTACCAATTAATTTAATAAAAATAATAATAATAATAATAATAATAATAATAATAATAATAATAATAATAATAATAATAATAATAATAATAATAAAAGTAATTTCAGGGACAAAATAGGTCCACTTAAATCTAACTCAGGACAACTTACTAATAATGACAAAGAAAAGTACCCATTATTTAGCACGTCCTTTTCCTCTTAATTTACACAAAAGATACAGATGAAATTCCAAAAAGTAATAAACAGAGAGGATGTGATGAGAAGCACTGATGAAAGATCACGGTTATTAGAAACACAGTTACTAGAGGACACAGAACACCAAACTTAGAAGACATACTAAACCAAGCTTACATGATATACTAAAACAGGCTTATAGGGCATACTAACTATATATAAAGCTAAACCTAGAAGTCATGGTGAAACCAAGCTTAGAAAACATACTTAACTAGAGAACATGCAAAACCAAACTTAGAGGACATACTATAAGAAAGCTTGGTTGATGTACTAACTAAAGAACACACACAAAAATCAAATAATTATAAACTGTTAACTTTAGCTAGTTCTCTAAATATATATTTGTAAAGCGGTAACCTGCCTGGGAAGTGGCAGATGGTAAATGGGAAGGATGGGTAGCCTTTCGGAATGTGGAGATAGGTGACGTGAAGGATGTACAACCTTTCTGAAAATGCGGGGACGGCTACTGAGAAGGATGGGTAGCCTTTCTGGAAGTGGAGATAGGTGACGTGAAGGATGGAAATCCTTTCTGGAGACGTGAAAATGACTAACGAGACGGATGGGTATTCTTCCTGGTGAGGAAAGACATCAGGCGGCAAAGGCCACTTGGGTGAATGAAGATCCTGACTCAGAGCAACACGATGACAGGTAGACAGACATACGATAAGATAGAGAAGCAATCAGACAGACAGAGGATGGACGAGCGAACACACCAGTAATTACATGAACCTTAAAAGGAGATGAGTAAAAAAAAAAGTACTTTGGTACAAAAGAACAAAAACCAGATAGTGAGGGAATTGTGGGAGTTGTGTCGTGTCGTCAGCTCACGACACAGCAAAAAAGAACAAGAAAATAGTGCACAAAATACAGGAAGATATGGTAAGAAACCTACTTATCAAGACAACAATGTTGGTGAGATGTATGTACAGCTTTATCAGACTCTCTCACTCTCTCTCCCTCTCCCTCTCTCTCTCTCTCTCTCTCTCTCTCTCTCTCTCTCTCTCTCTCTCTCACACACACACACACACACAGACGACTACATATGATAGGATTATGGTGATCAGAAATCAGCGAAACCGATTGATAAGAGGTAACAAGAAGCCAGGACTCAACCCATGAATATAAAACTAGGTGACTACAGTCATACTCTCTCTCTCTCTCTCTCTCTCTCTCTCTCTCTCTCTCTCTCTCTCTCTCTCTCTTTCCTCAGAGGTAAAGACCTCCCTCTTACCTCGACTTATGACCCTCCTCCCCACCTGTGTTGCACTGAGTTTTATGCATCCGTTATAATGTTTGTTGGGGTAGTGGAGGAGGGTTATAGAGGGGAGAGGGTTATGGAGGGAAGAAGGTTATGGAGGGGAGAAGGTGATGGAGGAGAGAAGGTAAGAAAGTAACAATATAAGCAAGATAGGAAAAAAAAATTGACATCTGTACCTTGGCTGGCCACCATGAATTACACTTTAAAGACCATCGACAGTGTCAAAAAACACAGTGGGACCACTTACAGTATCAACAAAATACAGTGGGATCACTTACAGTGTCAAAACATAGTGGGACTACTTATTGTGTCAAAACACAGTGGAACCACTTACAGTGTCAACAAAACACACTGGGACCACTTACAGTGCTAGCAAAAATACTGGGACCACTTACTTTACTAGCACAAGACATTGGGACCACTTACAGTGCTAGCAAAAGCCACTGGAACCACTTACGGTGCTAGCACAAGACGCCGGGACCACTCACGGTGCTAGTAAAAACACTGGGATCAATTACGGTGCTAGCCAAAAACACTGGGACCACTTACGGTGCTAGTAAAAGACATTGGGACCACTTACGGTGCTAGCAAAAGACACTGGATCCCTTATAGCGTCAACAAAGACTAACAATATTATAATTACACTAACCACCTGATACCTTAATTGCTACAAGTCGCCCTATCGTTAGTTCCGACAATTGGTCCTAAATGCGGTGTCATGTAAGCTTTCTTAATTCTCACTAACTACAGAACCACTTATGGGGTGACAACATAGGCACTTTACACTCGGGAGAGGTTCAAAACAACCAATAAGTGCCAGAAAGTGCCACTTTGATCCCAATAGTTCCTTAATAACTGCAACACAACCAGCAAGTGTCAGAAAGTGTCACGTTGTCCATAATACTTCCATGAAAACTTAAACGAACAAGTGGCCAACAAATGCCACTTACTTCAATGTGCATACTTGCACTTATTACCTTTACAATCCCCCTTTATTTATCTTACTATTCTGATTTTACCAACTGTCGTTATAAACGTCTTTGTTGTATTCTCGTACGATGCACTATGCGTTTATGTAGTAAAATTGGATACATGATGGACGAAGAGAAAATTAACAATAAAAGTATGAAAAATAAAAATGTACAAGTAATAAATAATAATAAATAATAATAATAGTTAATAATAATAATAATAATAATAATAATAATAAAGAAGAAGAAGAAGAAGAAAAAGAAGAAAAAGAAGAAGAAGAAGAAGAAGAAGAAGAAGAAGAAGAAGAAGAAGAAGAAGAAGAAGAAGAAGAAGAAGAGCAAATAATAAAAAAGAGAAGATAAAGCAACAATGATCTAGTGGTCAAAACGATATACAACAAATCAAGAAAAATAATAAAATTAAAAAAAAAATCAAGAAAATCATTGGGAAACAGGAAGAGCAGCTGACAGACTAACCTCCCCACCATCCACCCATGACACCAGAGATCAAAGGCAAGACAAGAATGTAAAAAACGAACACTATATTACTCTCAAAATGGATAAAAAAAATTGAGTTATGACTGGAAATCCAGCATTTAAAGTGGCGTTTCCATTGTTTACATTCCACATTAGCGTCAAAAATTCGCATTTCCGCGGGAAACAGTTGCCACATATTACGTATATAATAAATATTTTTAACTATTTCCTGGTAGAGCTACTGGATATATTTTTAACATCTCGGAACTTAAAAAAAATTGAAATCAGATTCTGAGAGCTTCAACGTCCGTCTGGTGTTGAAGTAGAGAGAGAGAACTGATTGATTGTTTTAGTGTTTAGCAAGTCATGGGTTTCTGGCAGGTGCGGAAACCTTCAGCACCTCAGCACAATGGCAACACAGAGACAATTCTTGACACAGATACAATAGGTATGAAACAAGGAGGAAGGGGAGGCTACGAGGGTTAGCTTATAGGGTTTAAAAGCTAATGACTACGCAATGATCATTAACCTTTATGTCACCGTACATCACCAGCCAATAATACTTTAAGCTCTAAAAGATGAAATAAAGTAAACTCTCAGCATATACAAAGAGATATACATCTCTCTATTGACATATCCTTTCGACGAGGAACAAGAGAATGAGAAGATTGAACGTCTGCTTCAGTGTCTTGATTATGCATATACGTCTGCCTCCACAGAATTAAAAAGATATCAACGACAGATAAATAAACCATGAAGGTATAAGGCCAAATATTCTACATCAGTTCATAACCATCTCTTCTAAACATAAAACAAAGATAATAAAAACAATGAATACCAGCTTCTACACTTCAAGGGCTGTATAATCCTCCGGGTTTAGCGCTTCCCACTTGATTATAATAATAATAATAATAATAATAATAATAATAATAATAATACACTTCAAGGACCCTATACCAGTCACAAGAGTCCAAGAACGCCACACCAGAAAGTCCAGTCTGGTAACACGGAAACAATGGCTAACATGGCTGTCCACTTCCGTTCTTCGTCTTGCTTGGATACACTTCCAGCCCACTCCACCCCCCCCCCCCCAAAAAAAAAAAAAAAAAAAAAAAAAAAAAAAAAAAAAAAAAAAAAAAAAAACTTTAATAACCTGGTCATCACACTCATCGCAAAAGTTGTTAACAGAATGACAATGAATGGTTCCCAAAGCAAGCACAATCACCATTGCCACCATAGTCAGCATCATAATCACAGTAAGCACTACTACAATTATTAAAGGCGGTAGTTTTGAAGGACAAATGAAAGTACTTAGTGGTAATCGTGGTCAAACTTTGACGTCACTGCCATCTTGATAAGCTCTTAAAGTGCCATATGGCGCCTTAGGAATAGGAGATAATGAATCAGGTTTAATTAAGGGAATTCGAGGGTAGGTAGCTCCGATTCCTTGACCAAGAGCCTTTCATCAACATTATTTATTATTATAATTAAAGCTAAGCACTTAACCCAACAGAGTCTTTCACCGATACCCTTGAAGGGAATGGTTGAGAGGAAACGATGGTATTTATGGCACATTTTCTAAGTCAAGTCAGTCAAATGAACGTTTTGTTCAAAAATTTTTATATTGTATCTGTGAACCAATATAACGCAACAATTTTTTGCTTAACATGAAAGGTACCTTAGCAACATTATCTTGTTAAAATTAATGTAACGTACTTTAACTTAATACTGCCAAACCTATCCTAGGTCATCCCGAATCTGGTTAATATTATTTATTATCAATGAAGTACAGTAATTTCGTGGTTTAAACTGATTACTACTACTACCGCTATTACTACTACTACCGCTATTACTACTACTACCGCTGTTACTACTACTACCGCTATTACTACTACTACCGCTGCTACTACTACTACCGCTATTACTACTACTACCGCTGTTACTACTACTACCGCTATTACTACTACTACCGCTATTACTACTACTACCGCTATTACTACTACTACCGCTGCTACTACTACTACCGCTATTACTACTACTACTACTGATAATGATAATAATCTTCACCTCCCGCTTAATTAAGACTACGGCATCACTCCACTCTAAGTCGGAAAGCACACATACAAGGCTTGTGGTAACTTTCCAATTTGCAGTGTGTATAATGTAATATGCTGCAATGTTTGGTAAGTTACTTCACACAGTGATCTGTAGTAACCATACCTGCCTTCATGGTGTACTTAGTTATTTTAACTGCACTTGTCTTAGTGAAGAATGTACTGAGATATCGTAGCCTAAAGCTGCATTGTTTCATTGTAAATGGTTATAGAAAACACTGCACAAGGATTTTTAGAGAAGAAATTGTCAAGGAGATGAGGCTATTTTAAACTGCAGTTGATGATTACAGTAATAGCTTTTGAAAAACCTTGAGGGAAGTATAAGGATGTATAAGATGGTAGTGATCTGGCCTCCAAACACACACACACGCACACACACACACACACACACACACACACACACACACACACACACACACACACACACACACACACACACACACACACACACACACAGGCAGTGGAATAGCCTAGAAAATGACGTAGTGGAGGCAGGAACCATACACAGTTTTAAGACGAGGTTTGATAAAGCTCATGGAGCGGGGAGAGAGAGGGCCCAGTAGCAACCGGTGAAGAGGCGGGGCCAGGAGCTAGGACTCGACCCCTGCAACCACAAATAGGTGAGTACAAATAGGTGAGTACACACACATACACACACACACACACACACACACACACACACACACACACACACACACACACACACACACACACACACACACACACACACACACACACACGCATATACACATACACACACATATACAACAGGCCTAGTGTCTAATCGACATGTGCCTAGGACAAAATGGTAACACACACACACACACACACACACACACACGTACAGCACGTAAAGAAACTAGAGAAAGTGCAAAGGTTTGCAACAAGACTAGTCCCAGAGCTAAGAGGTATGTCCTACGAGGAGAGGTTAAGGGAAATCAACCTGACGACACTGGAGGACAGGAGAGATAGGGGGGACATGATAACAACATACAAAATACTGAGAGGAATTGACAAGGTGGACAAAGACAGGATGTTCCAGAGATTGGACACAGTAACAAGGGGACACAGTTGGAAGCTGAAGACACAGATGAATCACAGGGATGTTAGGAAGTATTTCTTCAGCCACAGAGTAGTCAGTAAGTGGAATAGTTTGGGAAGTGATGTAGTGGAGGCAGGATCCATACATAGCTTTAAGCAGAGGTATGATAAAGCTCACGGCTCAGGGAGAGTGACCTAGTAGCGATCAGTGAAGAGGCGGGGCCAGGAGCTCGGACTCGACCCCCGCAACCTCAACTAGGTGAGTACACGTACATACACATACACACACTTGTGACTCACACACCATAATGTAGACACAATGCTGTAAGTGGTATGTAAGGACTAGTTTAAGACAGTTTCACAACTCAGTTTAGTGCTCTGGCATAATTTTAAATAGTGTCAACAAAGAGCGAACAAAACTGACGTTGAATGTGCATATTCATGTGTACATTCATCACAGAAAGTGCTAAACCAGTCAGGGTCATACAGCGCTATTGTTGTTTGAGAGGATTTTTCTGCCTCTATTCATCTATTAACCGCCTTTAAACAGATGAACAAAAGGAAATTGGCATTGAGCCTACTGGCCCTTACTAGAAAAGTACAATTTCAAACATTATAAATTTTAGAGGTCTTCCAAGTACTTGTTTTCTTGACATCATTCTAAGGATTAATTCTCCAATCTAAAGCTCTTTTTCAAAAAAGGTTTCCTAAAGGAATTCTTTCCAACATATCTACAACATCTAAACTGGCCCACTTAAATCCATCGCTAAGAAGTTTACCCTTAGGTTGACATGTCCATTTACCCACCTAGCGAATACTAGTTAGTGCTCTCACAAACGGATCAACGAACACTGAAGAACGTGAAGCAATGAAGAACATGAGACAATGAATAATTTAAAACATTAAAGAAAAGGCATGCCGAACAAGCTCTTAATGGAACAACGTTTTACTGTTAGATATATACGAAGTTATGACTTGATTGGGTACGGGAGTTATTTCTTGGGAAGCTTTAGGTAGTAGTTGTTTTGATAAGGACCTGCCTCGCATGGGCCAGTAGGCCTTCTGCAGTGTTCCTCCATTCTTATGTTCTTATGTTCTTATAAAGCTCTACACAGAGCGAAACGTTATACCAATAAAAGCTTGCTCTACAACATATGCCTCCTTCACTATTGTCTCTAGTACGACATTTGGATCCAAGTGAAACATTACCAATCTGATGAACCTTGAACTTCTAGAAACTAAAACAAGTCTCACAAAGTGACATGTAATTGTAAGTGCGTGACAATGTAAGAAGCTAGGGTGTGTTCACCAGCTAAGATCACCTTGATAGTCCCAGTGTCTCCCTACTGATAAATAGATAATAATTAATCCACAAATCTGCTTACATAATAAGTTGCTAAATCACCAATAAATGAATGAGAAAATAATAAACGTGTAATAAAGAAGACTTTCTCGCATTAGTAATCCAGTTGGAGTCATTTTATCCTCCCCAGGATGCCACCCTCAACAGTAACTCATTGGTAAATTTTTACTGCTAGAACAGAGCCAACAATACTCACTGTTTCCTATTTCTCCATCCCCCTAAAACAGCAATGACAACGGGGCGCGCTTCCTCACCTGTAACACGAAAATTATATTTTAGTGAAATGTAAACCTAGACATTAGCTATACAACAGTCTAAGCACAATCCAAAACTAAGATCAAACGGGTACTGTCTCAAAATCACTGGTTAATCGAAGTTATTATACATCTTTACATTTAAAACCTACTGACCGTACAAGTAGGAAAAATGAGCCTCCAAAATAATAATAATAAAATAATAAAATAATAATAATAATAATAATAATAATAATAATAATAATAATAATAATAATAATAACCGTGGTACAATCGACAACGGATAAACCCAACAAAATAACTTTCATTAGGCTTGAGAAGCTCTCATAACAACATGTTTGAAACTGAATTTTCTAGCTACCGTATATTGTGTTCGATCTCAAACCATTCTCATCATTATAATTGTGAAGCAATATGAATAATGACATGTTGGAATAAATTGAGATACTTTAACGCAGGATGGGAACTTTATCAGTGATAACGTTTCGTTGACACTGAACCTCTTTCAACTACATTAAACTGTCTATGTTTATTCTAGCGTCACAGAATAAAGACACGACTGCAACATTTGTGAACAATTATTAGCGAATGAGAAACATTCGTCAGATTATTTTTATCCGACGTTCTTTAGCTATGAATCGCTTCTTCGCCTCACACGACATTATTGTTACGACTGGATTACCAAAAAAATTATTTGTAGATGTTTCGCCATCCAGTGGATTTATCAATACAAATTCAAGGACATAATGGGGAGATTGTAGAGCTATATAGAAAAGATGAGGTAATCAGTCCCTCAGCCTCGGAGTTGGTGGTGTCGTAGTCTTGAAGTTGTTGCATATGTATTTAATTCCTCATATTTTCGGTGTTGTATACCATTCATGTACAACGAGGCTGATTCTTGAGAGTTGTGACGAGGATGAGTCAACTATTTACACACTCGTTCTCACTCAGCGCTACGGAACGTTATAGCTGAAGTCAAAGTATTTCCCACACACATGATTTATCTGTTCTCACTAAGTGTGAACAGACTCATGCCGGGAAAATACTTAATAAACAATGTAAACATTACTCACACATTTGGACAACCCAAAAAATTTTCATGGTGAAAGTACAAAAAATAACTCTTTAAGTAAATACCAATTTTTTGGACACGATTTTATATATATTTCTTGATATACATAGTTTAAATTAGGTCAGATAAGTTAGGTTAAATTAGGTCAAGTTAGGTTTGACAATTATTATTATTATTATTATTAAAAATAAGCGCGCTAAACCTGTTGGGGTTAATCTGCAGATGACTGGAAAGTAGAATGATATGAGGAAATGGTGGAAGCAAATTCAATACACAGCTTCAGCCCAAGAGGTCAAAAACCAGCAATAACGGTCAAAATAGGTTGGGAAGCAGGTCAGGAGCGGAGATTCAACCCCAAGAACCGCAAAAAGGTGAGCACACTCACACAAGTGACATCACTGAACTATTACTTAGGTTTTGTGCCGACTCGGCAATACAGGTGAGGAAACTTGAGAGACAATTACGCCCGCTGTGGTAATACTGTCGGGCGTGGTCTGTTGTACACTGTAATGTTAGCTGGTCCACGGTTGACACTGCACAGTGGTGATCACTGTACACCAGTGATGTACATCAGTGTATCTTCACACATTGGTGTACACGGAAATATGATTAAACACATGTAAGAGAGAGAGAGAAAGAGAGAGATACTCATAATACTAACAAACCACTATCTTCCTCACACTAACTCTTTGAATTCACCACATTCAGCATTAAACCACTTAAACCACAAGAGAAATTACTAAACCCCCGGCGGGTGCTGCCTCAGGGTTTAGAATAACGTGATCACAAGTGTCAATCAATGGTGTATTATATAACCAGAGAAGTGTCTCTCTCAGTGTATATATACCGAGAGTAGTGTCTCTGTCAGTATATATGCACCGAGAGAAGTGGTAAATTAGACACATGTGCAACTCTTGGGTATCTTTATTGAGGAAACGTTTCGCCACACAGTGGCTTCATCAGTCCATACAAAGGAGAATGAAGATTGAGACACTTATGCAGCATATGGGAATCTTTATTCAGGAAACGTTTCGCCACGCAGTGGCTTCATCAGTCCAATACAAAGAGGAAGGCGTAAGGAGAGGAGGAGTATGAGGTAATCAGTCCCTCAGCCTGGAGTCGATGTGTTCAGTCCATCAATCTTGTAGAATGTACAGCATAGGGCCGTAGACGTGGCTTATATACTGAAGTGAGGTGACTTGAAGCAGGCGGAGGTGGGATCATAGTGGTACCATCCACTAGTCGAAGTAGGTCTTTGTCCAAAGGTTGAACAAGCGTTGAAGAATTCTTTGTAAGAAGATCCCATGATGCTGCAGTGTCTGACAGTTGTGATGAATGGTTTGAAAAACCGACAAGTTGAAGATTGAGACACTTATGCAGCATATGGGAATCTTTATTCAGGAAACGTTTCGCCACGCAGTGGCTTCATCAGTCCAATACAAAGAGGAAGGCGTAAGGAGAGGAGGAGTATGAGGTAATCAGTCCCTCAGCCTGGAGTCGATGTGTTCAGTCCATCAATCTTGTAGAATGTACAGCATAGGGCCGTAGACGTGGCTTATATACTGAAGTGAGGTGACTTGAAGCAGGCGGAGGTGGGATCATAGTGGTACCATCCACTAGTCGAAGTAGGTCTTTGTCCAAAGGTTGAACAAGCGTTGAAGAATTCTTTGTAAGAAGATCCCATGATGCTGCAGTGTCTGACAGTTGTGATGAATGGTTTGAAAAACCGACAAGTTGAAGATTGAGACACTTATGCAGCATATGGGAATCTTTATTCAGGAAACGTTTCGCCACGCAGTGGCTTCATCAGTCCAATACAAAGAGGAAGGCGTAAGGAGAGGAGGAGTATGAGGTAATCAGTCCCTCAGCCTGGAGTCGATGTGTTCAGTCCATCAATCTTGTAGAATGTACAGCATAGGGCCGTAGACGTGGCTTATATACTGAAGTGAGGTGACTTGAAGCAGGCGGAGGTGGGATCATAGTGGTACCATCCACTAGTCGAAGTAGGTCTTTGTCCAAAGGTTGAACAAGCGTTGAAGAATTCTTTGTAAGAAGATCCCATGATGCTGCAGTGTCTGAATAAAGATTCCCATATGCTGCATAAGTGTCTCAATCTTCAACTTGTCGGTTTTTCAAACCATTCATCACAACTGTCAGACACTGCAGCATCATGGGATCTTCTTACAAAGAATTCTTCAACGCTTGTTCAACCTTTGGACAAAGACCTACTTCGACTAGTGGATGGTACCACTATGATCCCACCTCCGCCTGCTTCAAGTCACCTCACTTCAGTATATAAGCCACGTCTACGGCCCTATGCTGTACATTCTACAAGATTGATGGACTGAACACATCGACTCCAGGCTGAGGGACTGATTACCTCATACTCCTCCTCTCCTTACGCCTTCCTCTTTGTATTGGACTGATGAAGCCACTGCGTGGCGAAACGTTTCCTGAATAAAGATTCCCATATGCTGCATAAGTGTCTCAATCTTCAACTTGTCGGTTTTTCAAACCATTCATCACAACTGTCAGACACTGCAGCATCATGGGATCTTCTTACAAAGAATTCTTCAACGCTTGTTCAACCTTTGGACAAAGACCTACTTCGACTAGTGGATGGTACCACTATGATCCCACCTCCGCCTGCTTCAAGTCACCTCACTTCAGTATATAAGCCACGTCTACGGCCCTATGCTGTACATTCTACAAGATTGATGGACTGAACACATCGACTCCAGGCTGAGGGACTGATTACCTCATACTCCTCCTCTCCTTACGCCTTCCTCTTTGTATTGGACTGATGAAGCCACTGCGTGGCGAAACGTTTCCTGAATAAAGATTCCCATATGCTACATAAGTGTCTCAATCTTCAACATGTCGGTTTTTCAAACCATTCATCACAAAGGAGAAACTTGAAGAACAGGAGGAGAATGAGGTAATCAGTCCCTCAACCTTGAGTCGATGTGGTCAGTCCATCAATTCAAGATTGATGGACTGACCACATCGACTCAAGGTTGAGGGACTGATTACCTCATTCTCCTCCTGTTCTTCAAGATTCTCCTTTGTATGGACTGATGAAGCCACTGTGTGGCGAAACGTTTCCTCAATAAAGATACCCAAGAGTTGCACATGTGTCTAATTTATCAACATGTCGGTTCTCTGAACCATTCATCTACAAACCGAGAGAAGTGTCTCTCTCAGTGTATATACACCGAGAGAATTCTCTCAGTTTGATTCCTATTTTAGGTATTAGAATAACTCTGGCTGGTGAAACCTTAATGTGAATATCAAAATGGTATATAATACCGACAGGTTGGTAGGTAAGACACATAAGCAACAGTTAGGCAACTTTATTACGAAACGTTTCGCCTACACACTAAGCTTCTTCAGTCGAATACAGAAAGTAGGCAGGAACAGTAGAAGCAAGTTAGGTAAGACACATATGCAACAGTTAGGTATCTTTATTTCGAAACGTTTCGCCTACACAGTAGGCTTCTTCAGTCGAGTACAGAAAAGTTGATAGAAGCAGAAGATACTTGAAGACGATGTAATCAGTCCATCACCCTTAAAGTTTTGAGGTGGTCAGTCCCTCAGTCTGGAGAAGAGCATTGTTCCGTTGTTTCAGACAACGGAACAATGCTCTTCTCCAGACTGAGGGACTGACCACCTCAAAACTTTAAGGGTGATGGACTGATTACATCGTCTTCAAGTATCTTCTGCTTCTATCAACTTTTCTGTACTCGACTGAAGAAGCCTACTGTGTAGGCGAAACGCTTCGAAATAAAGATACCTAACTGTTGCATATGTGTCTTACCTAACAATCTGTCGGTATTTTATACCATTTTAATGTTCAGTAGAAGCAAGCCTACCAGCGATATTCCAGTAATGATAAATTATGTAGAACAGGACGATAATAAACTGTGCACTATTAGGGTCACAAGTGACATGGTCCTTAGGCAAATAGATAAATTAAAACCTAACAAATCCCCAGGCCCTGATGAACTGTATGCAAGGGTTCTAAAGGAATGTAAAGAGGAGCTTAGCACACCTTTGGCTAATCTTTTCAACATATCACTACAAACTGGCATGGTGCCAGATAAGTGGAAAATGGCAAATGTGATACCTATTTTCAAAACAGGTGACAGGTCCTTAGCTTCGAACTATAGACCAATAAGCCTAACCTCCATAGTGGGAAAATTTATGGAATCAATAATTGCCGAGGCAGTTCGTAGCCACCTTGAAAAGCATAAATTAATCAACGAATCTCAGCATGGTTTTACAAAGGGGCGTTCCTGCCTTACGAATTTATTAACTTTTTTCACTAAGGTATTTGAGGAGGTAGATCATGGTAATGAATATGATATTGTGTATATGGACTTCAGTAAGGCTTTTGACAGGGTCCCACATCAGAGACTATTGAGGAAAATTAAAGCACATGGAATAGGAGGAGAAATTTTTTCCTGGATAGAGGCATGGTTGACAAATAGGCAGCAGAGAGTTTGCATAAATGGGGAGAAATCAGAGTGGGGAAGCGTCACGAGCGGTGTTCCACAGGGGTCAGTGTTGGGCCCCCTGCTGTTCACAATCTACATAAACGACATAGATGAGGGCATAAAGAGCGACATCGGCAAGTTTGCCGATGACACCAAAATAGGCCGTCGAATTCATTCTGACGAGGACATTCGAGCACTCCAGGAAGATTTGAATAGACTGATGCAGTGGTCGGAGAAGTGGCAGATGCAGTTTAATATAGACAAATGCAAAGTTCTAAATGTTGGACAGGACAATAACCATGCCACATATAAACTAAATAATGTAGATCTTAATATTACGGATTGCGAAAAAGATTTAGGAGTTCTGGTTAGCAGTAATCTGAAACCAAGACAACAGTGCATAAGTGTTCGCAATAAAGCTAATAGAATCCTTGGCTTCATATCAAGAAGCATAAATAATAGGAGTCCTCAGGTTGTTCTTCAACTCTATACATCCTTGGTTAGGCCTCATTTAGATTATGCTGCACAGTTTTGGTCACCGTATTACAGAATGGATATAAATTCTCTGGAAAATGTACAAAGGAGGATGACAAAGATGATCCCATGTATCAGAAACCTTCCCTATGAGGATAGACTAAGGGCCCTGAAACTGCACTCTCTAGAAAGACGTAGAATTAGGGGGGATATGATTGAGGTTTATAAGTGGAAGACAGGAATAAATAAAGGGGATGTAAATAGTGTGCTGAAAATATCTAGCCTAGACAGGACTCGCAGCAATGGTTTTAAGTTGGAAAAATTCAGATTCAGGAGGGATATAGGAAAGTACTGGTTTGGTAATAGAGTTGTGGATGAGTGGAACAAACTCCCAAGTACCGTTATAGAGGCCAGAACGTTGTGTAGCTTTAAAAATAGGTTGGATAAATACATGAGTAGATGTGGGTGGGTGTGAGTTAGACCTGATAGCTTGTGCTAACAGGTCGGTTGCCGTGTTCCTCCCTTAAGTCAATGTGACCTGACCTGACTAGGTTGGGTGCATTGGCTTAATCCGGTAGGGACTTGGACCTGCCTCGCATGGGCCAGTAGGCCTTCTGCAGTGTTCCTTCGTTCTTATGTTCTTATGTTCTTATGTGTAGGCGAAACGTTTCGGAATAAAGTTGCCTAACTGTTGCCTATGTGTCTTACCTAGTAACCTTAATGACACTCGGGTAGTCGACAGGCTTCAAACTCCATAAAGCAACCCATGTCAACAAGCATAACGAGCCTCTGGAAATATAAACACATATGCAGTATAATGTGATCCTTTATTGACTACGTTTCGCCCACACAGTGGGCTTTTTCAAGTCACAAACAGAACTACCTGGGGTGGAAGGAACGCGAGTATTTATAGTCAGGTTCAGAGTGCTGGAATCATCACTTATTTCTATATCCGACAATTTCAACCAGAATAGTGGCTTCTATAACATAGCTGAACCACTTGCCAAGAAGCTTCTTCATCGCTATCCCACAAACTTGTCCAATCTCCTTTCCAAGCTACCCAAGATTTTAGACTCTTGAACCCCACTCGGTACATCATCAGACGCAGCATTCTCCACCTGACCTCAGCACTCTGAACCTGACTATAAATACTCGCGTTCCTTCCACCCCAGGTAGTTCTGTTTGTGACTTGAAAAAGCCCACTGTGTGGGCGAAACGTAGTCAATAAAGGATCACATTATACTGCATATGTGTTTATATTTCCATTGTGTCGGTATTTTATACCATTTATTTCCATAATGAGCCTCTAAACAGACGTTGGCATCCACACACTCATCTCTCTGTCCCAGAGCAGGTGATGGTACAGGGTGTACACCCTGCCAGGTTACTGGGAAATTATCAAGATATTTTATCAAGTAAATAATCACATAATAGTAATATTGCATCTTGCCCAACACATCAACGTTACTAAGCGTAATACAGTGCGTGGGAAACGGGGAAGGAATTTTTAAATTTAATCCCGGGGAAAGAGAGAGGGGTCTACATTCCCAGAACTGAGTAAGTTCTCCAGAAACCCGCACATAGGAGAGGAACCTCATGACCATATTTCTGTCGGCCCTGGACCACTGTCAATTCACGTCTGAGGTGAGAAAATTAGAGAAGATAATACCATATTGTCCTTATGCCTTCTTCATTTTTCTCACCTTAGTTGTGACTTGACAATAGTCCAAGACAGACCGAAACGTGTCATAAGGCTCCTACATCCCTATGACTCAGATGAGTTTTCAACTTCCCGTTGTGATCTGCTCCTATTTCCCATCTCTGAAACATTCTGTCATTGTTCACCTTCTCAATTCTTCTCTTATTTTGTACGTCGTTATCATATTCCCCCTAGTACTCTTGTCCTCCAGTGTCATCAGGTTGAGTTCTTTTAACTTCTCCTCACAGGACATACCCCGTAGGTCATCTCCTATGTACTGTGACTTTTAATTCTTTAGTAACTGTTCGTTAAATTAATCTCAGTGCTGAGGGAAGGAGGCGTGGAACATCATGGTTTGCTGCTCCTCTGAGGAATTAATTACCACCTCATTAAGATCACGTGACATTCTGTTAAAATAGTAGTCCATTAAATTAACATAAATGACCCACTTGATCAACGTCTTATTGCGTGTTATTTAAACAAGGTCGACTCAGACCCGAGTTAGAGCGGTAAGCCAACGGTTGTGTTCAGCAATGCACGTATAACAACGGATGGTGAGTACATGCAGGGTGGCAGCTAGCAACCCTGCCACAGTCCCACAGTAACGAGTATAACAACGGATGGTGAGGTATTACCATAGTAATGAGTATAACAACGGATGGTGAGGTATTACCATAGTAATGAGTATAACAACGGATGGTGAGGTATTACCATAGTAATGAGTATAACAACGGATGGTGAGGTATTACCATAGTAATGAGTATAACAACGGATGGTGAGGTATTACCATAGTAATGAGTATAACAACGGATGGTGAGGTATTACCAGTGAAGTGTATAACAACGGATGGTGAGGTATTATCATAATAACGAGTATAACAACGGATGGTGAGGTATAAAATCATAGTAACAGTAGAAGCCAGCTAACGTAGTACCTTCCCTCGTTAACGTCACCATACTCGGAACGAGAAGGTTTCTTCAGTCGAATACAGAGGCAACAAAAGTATAAATGTGAAGACGATGTAATCAGTCCATCACCCTGGAAGACGAAATTTGAGGTGGTCAGTCCCTCAGCCTGGAGAAGAGTTCTGTTCCATAGTCTGGAACAATGTGAAACTAAAGCAACAGAATGGAGACTTATTGTCAAGGTGAGGTGGATAAAATCTCGATGACAGAAGAGGCGAGGCCCATCATATTTACTGGATGGTTGTCATGACAACCTCCAGTACTCAGGGATAAGTACTGACCTATGCTGTATTTATATAAGAGATCAGTCAGTCATGCTGTAGCCCGCCGACGTTTCGTGGATTTAGTGACCAATATTTTGATTATGAAAAATATGAGGTACGTTTGGAAGAGAAAAGTAGGGAGGAAGGGGGTAATAAGCGAGAAGACCAGGAGGATGAGGAGATCCAGAAGGAATAAGACTAAATGATGAAAGATTCAAAGATGAAAAGACAAGGATATTGTGTTGTATTGTCCAGTTAATAACGTGTTGGTAGCTGCAAGGAGAGTAATACAATATCATACCCACAAAAACCACTGGACACACACACACACACACACACACACACACACACACACACACACACAAAACCCTTCCATCACACATTATATACACAGTCAGGTGCACATCTCTCAGTATATATAAATGGTGAGTTTACTTTGATCCCTATTTTAGAATTAAAGTATCCGTGACTGGTGGTGAACATGTGACATGCGGTCTTCATGACTTTCCTGTAACTGATTGTCTTTCAACCCCATTAACCCAACAACAGTACTGTTTTTTGCCTCAACCGCCTCGTCTTCCAAATCATGTCATTTTTCAACCCACATGATACTAAAGAAGTACTTCCTAACATCCATATGGTTCATTAATTTCAGTTTTCACATGTGTCCATTTATCATCTATTTTATCAATTCCTCTTTAAAATTAGTAGATGGTCCTCGTGTTTTCCCTTTGTTATTCTCTCCACTAAAGTCTGACTGGTTTAGTTCCCTCAACATATATTCAGAGAACATTATATTCAGCTCTGGGACTTGTCTTGTTGCTTGCCTTTGTAATTTTTTGAGTTCATATTCTGCTCTTGCCTGGAGAAAAGGCGGTAATCAGGCTTGATCCGAGCTTTGGAGCAGTGACTCTAATTCCTTGAATCAAGAGCCTTTCGCCAGCATCAAGGTACCTGTCTTGAAGACGGGCCGTGGAAAACAAACACGTTCCTCTCAACGTAATTATTGACATTCTTCAAGGGTAAAAGTAATATGGAAACTTGTAGGGTGGCAGCCAGTAACCCTGCCACAGAGTACATGCAGGGTGGCAGCCAGCAACCCTGCTAGAGTACATGCAGGATGGCAGCCAGCAATCCTGCCACAGAGTACATGCAGGGTGGCAGCCAGCGACCCTGCCACAGAGTACATGCAGGGTTGAGCCAGCAACCCTGCCACAGTATATGCAGGGTGACAGTCAGAAACCCTGCCACAGAGTACATGCAGGGTGGCATCCACTAACCCTGTCACAGAGTAATGCAGGGTGGCAGCCACCAGCCCTGCCACTGATAATGACTGGCTGAGGTATCAAGAGGCATAACGACGTCTGCGCCTCCCTGTTGTAACACTGTATATAGTTCACACAAGACACTGTTTGTCAGTATACACGTTATGTGTAGAGAAACTCCCTTACCACTGACACAACGACCCTTACATCTTCCTCCTGCTTTAGTAAATATCTCACACAGTTTCATGTCAACACAAACTGACACACACACACAAGGAGAATACTTATTACTATATAAGACAAACAAGCACTGAGTTCTTGGCCACTAAGACTCACCAGCTTACTTTGTGAGATAGTAGTAGTGGTGGAAAGGAAGCAAAGACCTACCATTACGTTCATATATTATGCAGACCATCATGTGCACGAGCACATTGTACGTCTTCACTTTATTCAGTTTTGTTTTATTATTAATATTATTTTTATTGATATTATCGTTGTTGTTAATATTACTATCACTGCTATTGTTGATGTTATCTACTTCTACCTATATCAAGGACTATCGTGTATTATCTAGGCGTATAAGTCAAGGAGAGAGAAACAAAAGGCTCTCTCATTACTATTACATTCACAGGGAGAGGCTAAATTTCTGAGGTTCACACTGCCATTGGAATGAAAGATAATCAGGTTCGATACAAGAGAAGGGGAGGGTGGCTACAGTGCCTTGCATCAAGAACCCATCACCAGCACCAAGGTACCCTCTTGAAAGAGAAAGAAGTCAAAACAAAGGGAAGCATTCTTAAGAATCCACTTAAGAATCCAGCCCGGTGGTCTGGTGGCTAAAGCTCCCGCTTCACACACGGAGGGCCCGGGTTCGATTCCCGGCGGGTGGAAGCATTTCGACACGTTTCCTTACACCTGTTGTCCTGTTCACCTAGCAGCAAATAGGTACCTGGGTGTTAGTCGACTGGTGTGGGTCGCATCCTGGGGGACAAGATTAAGGACCCCAGTGGAAATAAGTTAGACAGTCCTTGATGACGCACTGACTTTCTTGGGTTATCCTGGGTGGCTAACCCTCCGGGGTTAAAAATCCGAACGAAATCTTATCTTATCTTAGCAGAGATTCATTACCTCACCTTCTTCACTGAAGGCTGATGTATTGATAATATCTTTAGGCGAAGCGTTTCGAAAATAAAGATACCTAAGTGCCTATTTATACGCAGAAATTCGTTGTTTTTATGAAATAAGATGTACATTTAGCTGAAGGAGATGAGCAGGTGCTTAATCTCCTGTTTCCTGACGAACAAGACACCATGTGTTTGATACTAATATACATAACTGTTCCTATGTGCTTGATACTAACGTACGTGCCTCTCCGCCTGTCCTTAATGCTAAACTAAGTGCATACTACTATGACCCTATTACTAACATGTGTTCTTTTCTATTTATGAAGAAGAAAAAGGAGGATACATGAAAAGAAAGAAAAGGCGGAGAAGGCCAGAGGAGGAGGAGCCGGCTGAGGCTGCAGATCGAGAAGAAAGAGGAGGAGGAGCCGGTGGCTTCTGCTAGACTAGGAGGAGGAAGAGGTCAAGGTAGGAGGAAATCTTCCCCCCCCCCCCATCACTAAGTAATCAGTTTGCGGTGTTTACGTTCTCACAACGCGGATGACTGGCGGATTTCCTCCGGATATCTTCGTTTTATTCTCATTCGGATCGCCCAAATTTACCTTAAAAATTTCACCATATTTACGTTACTTCTTCTGTTACTTTTAAATTAATTCTCTCATTTTATGCTTTACAATT
This sequence comes from Cherax quadricarinatus, assembly GCF_038502225.1. Classification (NCBI taxonomy): domain Eukaryota; kingdom Metazoa; phylum Arthropoda; class Malacostraca; order Decapoda; family Parastacidae; genus Cherax; species Cherax quadricarinatus. The sequence continues at coordinate 16,774,921 of NC_091336.1, forward strand.
TACCATTGTCTTTTATCGCCCAGAATTCTCTTTATGGACAAACAATTTTAATTCATTAATTATATTCTTTCATGCGCTTCTATTTCCATTTCCTTTACCAGTTTATACTCTCTCCTTCGCTACTTACCTGCTATTCTTTCTATCGTTTATTTTGTTTTCCTCTATGTTACAGTACAGCAAATTATAGGAGCAGAGTCATGTTTCGTGTATCACGTCATTTACATATGATTTCTCCCACAGGATGCGACCCACAACAAACTATGAACAATCCGATACCTATTTATTGCTATGTGAACAGGGGCAGCAAGTGTACGGAAGCTTTGCCAAACACCGTCTGGAGCTTGAATTAGGGACCTGGGTTATATATAGTACACTCATCACTGATCTATAAGACACTGTTCATATTAACATTAGAACCCAAACTAAAATACTAACGCAGTGGTTCCCAACCTTTCCTGGAACAACGACCCTTTTTTAGCTTAAAAAAAAGGATCCCCAAATGCTAATAGTTCTAATTATAGGCTCCGTTAATTGAGAAACTGCAGTGGTTGGAGAAGCAGCAAATGCTGCTAAGCGGCCTCTCAGGGGCCCGCGGCAACACGTTGAGAACCAGTATTCTGATTCATCAGTTTAACAAAACACAAGTCTCCTCTCACGACATCACAAACTTGATTCCGTTAAAATACTACCTTGATTGAAGAAAACAGCGTGATAAACACTGGTCAGTGGAATAAACTAATCCAACTGAAGACTATTTTATACTTATCATAATGAGGCCATTTTCAAGTTGTTAAAGAGGGCCTCGGTGTAAGGCCGAAATACTGAGGCACTCATCTGTGCTTTTTAGTCGCCATGTTGATTGGTTTGTGTTATTTTGAGGACTCAAGCAGACTGCCAGCTGTTGCTAGGGAGCAAGAAACGAAGGGAAGTCGCTTGCAATCAAACCAGTTCTTGTGTGAGTGACCTTCCATGGTGTGCACAGGAAGCTACGTTAGTTATTTACCTTTAAAGCCTACTGGCGGCACATCGCCTGTACTCTTACATCAAGACAACTTTAATCCCTGTACATGGACTTCAGTAAATTCAAGTGAGTATGCTGCCAGATACAGCAGTTGAGAAAGATTGAAAGCATTTTATTTGTCCTCAGTAGTTAACAGGAGGGAAAGAGACATTATAACTTCGTTTACGATAATACAAAAATGATAGTGAATAAATAAGGAGCATTTTGTTAATAACAACCACAGTTGTAAACTAATGACAAAAAAGAAGCGAAACAGATAACATATTACAATTATTTCAGGGTGTAATGTTTTTCTTCATATATTGAGAAAAGAATGGCAAGTTCTTTATCCTGTGATAAAAAAAAATGTGAAGCTCTTCATAAGTCATGAAAAAATGGGAAATTCTTCATGTAGTGATATAAGAATACAAAGTACTTCACAGAATGATAAAAGAAAGTAAATGGTTACAAGAGGAGGTGAAAAGTGGTACAAGTGGAAATAATAGAGACAAAACACGTACAACAGACTGAATGCTGAAGACGGGACACCATGAACGTACCTGTACCTGTAGCTAAATATCAGTTATCAGTACACATAATGAGCTCTCAGTATATATATTTCCTGACTTTTAGACAGTCTGTCAAATGTCAAATAGGCCTAACTGCCATGAAAATTAATCTTTTATAAATAAATTATGCAATGACAGACATCTTTTTGGAAATTAACAAAGTTCAGAAATATTTAGTTTCGAAATAAATACGTAAACTTGATTAAGTTAACGCTTAATAATTTAACCTAAAAATTATTATTAAATCCCTAGGGGTGATACAACGCCTGGAAAACGGGAAGCAATTAGGTTTGATTCAGGGTCAGGGAAGATATAGATATAGACACATCTGCACAGTTTAAGAAATTTTTGAGGAAACGTTTCGCCACAAGAAACCACTTATGGCGAAACATTTCCTCAGTGAGTGTCTTAAAGTGCGCATATATGGATTGATCTCCATATTGTCTTTAACACCACATCTCTCCAGTCAAAGGGAGGGTAGTTTCAATTCTTTGAATCAAGACCTGTGGTAGCATTCAACCAGCCCCTTGGAATGTGTATTTTGCACAGAGGGCACCACTATAGTGACCCGCTAAGGAATGTTTCATGAATGTGAGGTGGGTCGGTCATCCTTAATATCCACCCCACGTAAAAGTGGATGGTGTCAATACTGCTAGTGATAATATGGATGAAGGGTGTCGACACGAGGGGGGAGAGGTGTCGACACGAGGGAAGGGGGTACCGACAGTAGATGTTCAATAGTCGATGTTATCAGTGCTGCGAATACTCATATGATCCCAGACTAGACCGAAAACATGAGATGGTTGCCACAGTTATGGTGATATATACCATGGTGATGGTTGCCATAGTGATAGTTGCCTTGATTATAAGGGCCTTGGTAGAGTCCGCTGGCCGCTGTCTCCTTGTAACAGACACGGAAGTTGGTAGTATCCACTTTAGTATTTCCTCCACATCCTTGGTAATATACAAGTGAAGGTTGACCTGTTCCCCTCTGTGACTAACTCTGCAACAATGACAAGCCAATGACTGTCCACAACGGCAACACCTTTGCCGTCTACACAATTTCCAAGTGTAGTCTGTGTCCTTGTATGCTGTAAAACATTTACTCGTAGTGTTCCATTATTCAGATTTTGAAATTCAGTTTCCTTCAAAAGAAACTGATACAAAGAATTGGGCTCCATTTTTAAAAATGTAACCTAATTATCTAAGTCCCTCCTGCGTGATGATGTGTTAAGACAAACACTATATATATTAAGGAAGCCTCTCCAGGTTGCAGTATCCTAGCTTGTAACAGGAAGGTAAATTACTGCGTCCGACAACTTGAGTAAAATGAACCCTGGATCTTGATAACTTCTAATATATGTAATTAAAGTGATCAAGTTTGTTAAACAAAATCGCTATGTTTAGTATTCAGCCGCCACTTTCGCCTTAAACATGCACTTTCTCAGTAAACTTGGCACTAAGCAACCACTCATACTGTCAAGACTTGCATTTTTCCCTTTTGCGTGCACGTGGAGGCAAAAGTTGGGGCATGTCAACAGTGTGTGTGTCATGGACAAACCTCAACTCTGTGCGATGCCATAATGCATGCAAATTAAGAGACTAATAGAATATACAACAGTTAACCGAGATAAAAGAGTATGCTGAACAAATGTAAGTTTATTATTATTATTTTATACCGGTAGGCTTGTTGGTCTTTTCTTTTGGCATCATAAACACGTAAGATGATAGGTCAGTCTTACAAACTTTTACCTATATTCAGTGTGACTTTGTAAATGGTCCACGGACCGAAACGTCGTCGTTAGCTCCTTTCTCGTATGTACCGGTTATTTATGTAAGATTAACTATACACTTATCTTTCACTCATAAACACGTTAGAAGACAGGTGAATATCACTCACCAACACCTACCATCATGAGCGAAATGTTGTCCTAATAAAAGCTAATTCTGCAAAATGTGTCTTTGTCATTAATATTGTCTCTGCAGGACGCTACTTAGCTCCAGCTTACTACTTAAAAGTTCTTGATAATAAAGTTGTTACTTAAATATTGGGATAGCCAAATTAGTCCTTCAGTTTACGTAACTTTAAAGTGCATAGCTGGCAACGTCAAAGATACAGTAACATTATCATAAAATGAACACTAAAATGCAACGTACCTGACAAATTACATAGCTGAGAGACAAGCATGAGATTGTTTTGAAGGACATTACTCCACACTTATAACCCTTGATTAAGGGCATTACTCCACACTTTCAACCTCTGATCTGGTTTAAAGCCTATCAACTGCACGAGTGTCATTAATTAAAATTCACCTGAAAATTACCTTTCAAAAAAGTTTCACTCCCTACAACAGGGATAAGAGTCAAGTGTGTGACACGCACACTTCTCAAAGTAGATACACAGAGGCACAACAAATCTGGGTATAACAAATCCTAAATTTGATAGTAGGAAAATATTCCAAATACGTATGTTCAGTCTGTCTAGCGCCCCTTAGATAGATGTGTGATATACACACATCTATATAAGGTAAAAGCACATGAAAAAGTATTTGTGAAAACCTCCAATTAATGCTTACATAACCAGAACTACGCAGCTGGCTAACATTATCCGCGATGGTGTAGCTTATGTTAGGCTTAACACAAAACTGGATCAGTCCGCAGTGAGCCTACCCCGTTTTATTTGACGTTTCACAAGGTTAAAGCAAAAACTTTATTTGACGCACCCATCACGCAGGATGTTTCTCCTGTCACAATCCATCACACTGAATGGGTTTACACGAGGTAACGAAATCCGTCAACCTGAGGTGGGAGGTTTCAGTAAAGTGATGGGGGTAACGTCAAACCTTGGGTCATGCTACCTAGTAGGTGACCCTGAGAGAAAGTTACTCTCTAACCCCTGCCTCCCTCATCTAGGCTGTAACTCTTCCCATCCCTTTGTAAATGTCAACATGAAAACTTGCTAAGCTAGCTTAAAATAAATCCTCCCTAAATATAGAGTACTGAATTTTATGCACAAGATGTCATATGTATAGGGTTAGCCAGGTGACACACCTGTACCGCGAAGGTACAACTTGTACCCCCCTGCACTATGATGGTACACCCTTACACTTGTACCTCTGCATCATTATGGTACAAGTCAACACTTATATTCCAGCACCACAATAGTGCATCCTTATTATATTTGTACCCAGGCACCACGATAATGATGATAATAATGCAACAAATAATAATAATAATAATAATAATAATAAGAAGAAGAAGAAGAAGAAGAAGAAGAAGAAGAAGAAGAAGAAGAAGAAGAAGAAGAAGAAGAAGAAGAAGAAGAAGAAGAAGAAGAATTGTTAAAAGATACACCAGTGATACATGGAGAAGTTTAATGGTTATTCTATGTGGAAACGCCCATTGTTATACGGAACATTTCATGCGATAGTACGTACCTACAGTGTTGTAGATGAATGGTTCAGAGAACTGACACGTTGATAAATTAGACACATGTGCAACTCTTGGGTATCTTTATTGAGGAAACGTTTCGCCACACAGTGGCTTCAGATTGATGGACTGACCACATCGACTCAAGGTTGAGGGACTGATTACCTTATTCTCCTCCTGTTCTTCAAGAATCTCCTTTGTATGGACTGATGAAGCCACTGTGTGGCGAAACGTTTCCTCAATAAAGATACCCAAGAGTTGCACATGTGTCTAATTTATCAACGTACCTACAGTAACGAAGATTTTGACTTCATATCCTAGAATTTATATTTAAATGTTACCAGTGTAGCAACTTGTGCCGAAACACGTTTTATTCCCACTGTGTAACTATCATATATAGAAAAGGGTAGCAGGACACTGCTAATGTATCCAATTTTCAACAAAAAAAACCTGTGTCGATAACCTAATACTGAACTAAATGCATGAGTTTGTTATATAACGTTAGATTTCCTGGTTTAGATGTAATTATAAAACCATATTTCCTGATGAATATAACAAGTGCACAGGTGTCTTATTTATGAACTTACAAGTATGATATACCGGTACTGTAATGATACCATTTTTCAGCCATACTGAACCTTCTTCAGAAAGATAACTAGTATAATTTATGTAATAACTTTCCCAACTATGTTAGGGTAATTAACGGATAAGAGTACATGGTGAATGGATGGTACGATGAGTCAAGGAGAGAGTGTCGTCGGCACTTGTTTCTTCGCGTCAGTTTTGCTGTGATTAACATTGGGCGAAGCATGGCGTGCCCAAAATATCCCCGAGTTGTACTAATCCTAGCACACCCGTTGATGAAATATTACAAATGCTGAGTCTGAAGTGATTCCTGTCTTACAGCAACCCTCCCCACACACAGAAGTGTCCCTGTTTGCAGATGATGTGAAGTTAATGAGGAGAATTAAATCTGATGAGGACCAGGTAGAACTTCAAAGAGACCTGGACAGACTGGACACCTGGTCCAGCAAATGGCTTCTCGAATTTAATCCTGCCAAATGCAAAGTCATGAAGATAGGGGAAGGGCACAGAAGACCACAGACAGAGTATAGGCTAGGTGGCCAAAGACTGCAAACCTCACTCAAGGAGAAAGATCTTGGGGTGAGTATAACACCGAGCATGTCTCCGGAAGCACACATCAATCAGATAACTGCTACAGCATATGGGCGCCTGGCAAACCTGAGAACAGCATTCCGATACCTTAGTAAGGAATCGTTCAAGACACTGTACACCGTGTATGTCAGGCCCATACTGGAGTATGCAGCACCTGTTTGGAACCCGCACTTGATAAAGCACGTCAAGAAACTAGAGAAAGTACAAAGGTTTGCGACAAGGTTAGTTCCAGAGCTAAGGGGAATGTCCTATGAAGAAAGATTAAGGGAAATCGGCCTGACGACACTGGAGGACAGGAGGGTCAGGGGAGACATGATAACGACATATAAAATACTGCGTGGAATAGACAAGGTGGACAAAGACAGGATGTTCCAGGGAGGGGACACAGAAACAAGAGGCCACAATTGGAAGTTGAAGACACAAATGAGTCAGAGAGATATTAGGAAGTATTTCTTCAGTTATAGAGTTGTAAGGCAGTGGAATAGCCTAGAAAATGACGTAGTGGAGGCAGGAACCATACACAGTTTTAAGACGAGGTTTGATAAAGCTCATGGAGCGGGGAGAGAGAGGGCCCAGTAGCAACCGGTGAAGAGGCGGGGCCAGGAGCTAAGACTTGACCCCTGCAACCACAAATAGGTGAGTACAAATAGGTGAGTACACATAATAACATCCAAGGTCGCCGGGTTACCATCTGGAAAAGACCCGGGCCGGGACAAGACCGGCGAATCTACAACAACAAATAACATGCAAGGTTAAGAAAGAGTCGCAAAACAATGACTTTAACAATTCACAACTAATCCACAAATTAGAAGAGAAAATGGACGACGTTTCAGTCTTTCCTGGACCATTTACCAAGTCACTGCAGCTCCCAAGCTTAAACCAGATGTTACACCATAGTAAAACCTTCTACAGCAACCAAGAGTGATAGAATGATTTATTCTATACTATGTAATGCATATATGTCGGATATAGTGCGTGTGTGAATGTGTGTGTGTGTACTTACCTAACTGTGGTTGCAGGGATCAAGACTCAGCTCCTGGCCCCGCCTCTTCACTGATCGATACTAGGTCCTCTCTCTTTCTGCTCCCTGAGTTTTGTTATACCTCGTCTTAAAGTTATGTATGGTTCCTGCCTCCATTACATCACTTGCTAGGCTATTCCACTTCCTGACGACTCTATGACTGAAGTACTTACTAACATCCCTGTGACTCGTTTGAGTCTTCAGCTTCCAATTGTGACCCCTTGTTTCTGTGTCCCCTCTCTGAAACATCCTGTCTCTGTCTACCTTATCTATTCCACGCACTATTTTGTACGTCGTTATAATGTCTCCCCTGACCCTCCTGTCCTCCAGTGTCGTCAGTCCGATTTCCCTCAACCTTTCTTCGTAGGACATTCCCCTGAGCTCCGGAACTAGCCTTGTTGCAAACCTTTGTACTTTCTCTAATTTCTTGACGTGCTTGACCAGGTGTGGGTTCCAAACTGGTGCTGCATACTCCAGTATGGGCCTGACATACACAGTATACAGTGTCTTGAACGATTCCTTACTAAGGTATCGGAACGCTATTCTCAGGTTTGCCAGGCGCCCATATGCTGCAGCAGTTATCTGGTTGATGTTGATGTGCTCGGTGTTATGGCCACCCCAAGATCTTTCTCCTTGAGTGAGGTTTGCAGTCTTTGTCCACCTAGCCTATACTCTGTCTGCGGTCTTCTTTGCCCTTCCCCAATCTTCATGACTTTGCATTTGGCAGGGTTGAATTCGAGAAGCCAGTTGCTGGATCATGTGTCCAGCCTGTCCAGGTCTCTTTGTAGTCCTGCCTGATCCTCATCTGATTTAATTCTTCTCATTAACTTCACATCATCTGTGAACAGGGACACTTCAGAGTCTATCCCTTCCATCATGTCATTCACATATATAAAAAATAGCACTGCCCCTAGGACTGACCCCTGTAGGACCCCGCTCGTCACAGGCGCCGACTGTGATACCTCACCACGTACCATGACTCGTTGTTGTGTGTGTGTGTGTACTCACCCAACTGTGGTTGCAGAGGTCGATTTATAACTCTTGGCCCCATCTCTTCACTAGTCGCTACTAGGCCGCTCTCTCCTTGCTCCATGAGCTTTGTCATACCTCTTGTTAAAGCTATGTATGGATCCTGCCTCCATTACATCACTTTCCAGACTATTCCACTTCCTGACAACTCTATAACTGAAGAACATCTAGAACATCCTGTATCTGTCCACCTTGTCGATTCCTCTGAGTATTTTATATGTCGTTATCATGTCCTCCACTATCCCTATTGTCCTCCAGTGTTGCCAGGTCGATTTCCCTTAACCTCTCGTAGGAGGTTAAGGGACTAATCTCGTTGCAAACATTTGCACTTTCTCTAATTTCTTGACGTGTTTGACCAGGTGCGGATTCCAAACCGGTGCTGGTGTGTACTCACCTAGTTGAGGTTGCAGGGGTCGAGTCCAAGCTCCTGTCCCCGCCTCTTCACTGGTCGCTACTGGGTCACTCTCCCTGAACCATGAGCTTTATCGTACCATTGCTTAAAGCTATGTATGGATCCTGCCTCCACTACATCGCTTCCCAAACTATTCCACTTCCTGACTACTCTGTGACTGAAGAAATACTTCCTAACATCCCTGTGATTCATCTGTGTCTTCAGCTTCCAACTGTGTCCCCGTGTTGCTGTGTCCAGTCTCTGGAACATCCTGTCTTTGTCCACCTTGTCAATTCCTCTCAGTATTTTCTAAGTCGTTATCATGTCCCCCCTATCTCTCCTGTCCTCCAGTGTCGTCAGATTGATTTCCCTTAACCTCTCCTCATAGGACATACCTCTTAACTCTGGGACTAGTCTTGTTGCAAACCTTTGCACTTTCTCTAGTTTCTTTACATGCTTGGCTAGGTGTGGGTTCCAAACTGGCGCCGCATACTCCAATATGGGCCTAACGTACACGGTGTACAGGGTCCTGAACGATTCCTTATTAAGATGTCGGAATGCTGTTCTGAGGTTTGCCAGGCGCCCATATGCTGCGGCAGTTATTTGATTGATGTGCGCTTCAGATGTGCCTGGTGTTATACTCACCCCAAGATCTTTTTCCTTGAGTGAGGTTTGTAGTCTCTGGCCCCCTAGACTGTACTCCGTCTGCGGTCTTCTTTGCCCTTCCCCAATCCTCATGACTTTGCACTTGGTGGGATTGAACTCCAGGAGCCAGTTGCTGGACCAGTTCTGCAGCCTGTCCAGATCCCTTTGTATTTCTGCCTGGTCTTCGATCGAATGAACTCTTCTCATCAACTTCACGTCATCTGCAAACAGGGACACCTCGGAGTTTATTCCTTCCGTCATGTCGTTCACAAATACCAGAAACAGCACTGGTCCTAGGACTGACCCCTGTGGGACCCCGCTGGTCACAGGTGCCCACTCTGACACCTCGACACGTACCATTACTCGCTGCTGTCTTCCTGACAAGTATTCCCTGATCCATTGCAGTGCCTTCCCTGTTATCCCTGCTTGGTCCTCCAGTTTTTGCACTAATCTCTTGTGTGGTACTGTGTCAAACGCCTTCTTGCAGTCCAAGAAAATGCAATCCACCCACCCCTCTCTCTCTTGTCTTACTGCTGTCACCATGTCATAGAACTCCAGTAGGTTTGTGACACAGGATTTCCCGTCTCTGAAACCATGTTGGTTGCTGGTGATGAGATCATTCCTTTCTAGATGTTCCACCATTCTTCTCCTGACAATCTTTTCCATGATTTTGCATGCTATACATGTCAGTGACACTGGTCTGTAGTTTAGTGCTTCATGTCTGTCTCCTTTTTTAAAGATTGGGACCACATTTGCTGTCTTCCATGCCTCAGGCAATCTCCCTGTTTCGATAGATGTATTGAATATTGTTGTTAGGGGTACACATAGCGCCTCTGCTCCCTCTCTCAGGACCCATGGAGAGATGTTATCTGGCCCCATTGCCTTTGAGGTATCTAGCTCACTCAGAAGCCTCTTCACTTCTTCCTCGGTTGTGTGTACTGTGTCCAGCACATGGTGGTGTACCCCACCTCTCCGTCTTTCTGGAGCCCCTTCTGTCTCCTCTGTGAACACTTCTTTGAATCTCTTGTTGAGTTCCTCACATACTTCACGGTCATTTCTTGTTGTCTCTCCTCCTTCCTTCCTTAGCCTGATGACCTGGTCCTTGACGGTTGTTTTCTTCCTGATGTGGCTGTATAACAGCTTCGGGTCAGATTTGGTTTTTGCTGCTATGTCGTTTTCATATTGACGTTGGGCCTCCCTTCTTATCTGTGCATATTCGTTTCTGGCTCTACGACTGCTCTCCTTATTCTCCTGGGTCCTTTGCCTTCTATATTTCTTCCATTCCCTAGCACACTTGGTTTTTGCCTCCTTGCATCTTTGGGTGAACCATGGGCTCATCCTGGCTTTTCCATTATTCCTGTTACCCTTGGGTACAAACCTCTCCTCAGCCTCTTTGCACATTGTTGCTACATATTCCATCATCTCATTAACTGGCTTCCCTGCCAGTTCTCTGTCCCACTGAACCTCATTCAGGAAGTTCCTCATTCCTGTGTAGTCCCCTTTCCTGTAGTTTGGTTTCATTTGTCCTGGCCTTCCTGCTTCCCACGCCACTTGTAGCTCTACTGTGTATTCGAAGCTCAAAACCACATGATCGCTGGCCCCAAGGGGTCTTTCATATGTGATGTCCTCAATATCTGCACTACTCAAGGTGAATACTAAGTCCAGTCTTGCTGGTTCATCCTCTCCTCTCTCTCTTGTAGTGCCCCTTACGTGTTGGTACATGAAGTTTTCCAGTACCACCTCCATCATTTTAGCCCTCCATGTATCTTGGCCCCCATGTGGCTCCAAGTTCTCCCATTCGATCTCCTTGTGGTTAAAGTCGCCCATGATCAGGAGCTTTGCCCTGCATGCATGAGCTCTTCTCGCCACTGCAGCCAGTGTGTCAACCATCGCTCTATTGCTCTCGTCATACTCTTGCCTTGGCCTCCTGTTGTTCTGTGGTGGGTTATACATCACTGCAATTATCACCTTGGGACCACCAGAGTGAAGTGTTCCCGCTATGTAATCACTTTCTTCTCCGCTGTCTCCTCTCTCCAGCTCATCAAAATTCCATCGGTGTTTGATCAGCAATGCCA